>NC_089804.1:33699846-33802346 GCF_029633855.1 Hoplias malabaricus | reverse complement strand
GTAAATAAATAGCACATAAATATACATCTTTTTCATTCTCTAACAATTTCATACTGATTGTAATCCATAAATAATTTTGAATTTTTTTTTTGTAATTGTGTATGATCTGTAATTGTGAATGATCTGAGTTTCTTCCGTTTTTGATGTGGGTGTGTTCTGTGGGGGGTATGTATAATTCTAGATAATTGTTTGGACAGAATGAGTTGGTGTGTGTGTCCCATGTAGGATAATTAAATCTCTATTATATACACTATTCACAAAATCAGGATTAGTTCATTTTAAACCAAATGTTGATGATAAAGTGCCTTGAATATTCCAACAACTAATTGAGAAGGAAACCAATGTCATACAATAAAAATTACAGGTATTTCACAAAGAGATAATAGTTAATAGTTAATCTATAACCTAACCATATGAAAATAATAAATAAATAAATAAATAAATAAATAAATAATGTTTTTCTACAATTATTAATTGATTTAAAGAAAATGTAGTAAATATTAATGTCACAGTATAAATGTAAATATATGGAGATATTGATAATAACAAAAATGATAATATTAATAAAAGAGTCTAGTTGAGTGGTTTGTGACAGAGAAGGGTGATGAAGTCTCTTATCTGAGTGGGGTGTAGTTGGGTGGGTGCAGGTGAGGTTCCCTGAGCAGCTATAGCAGTGTAGGTCTTGGGCTGTGGTGTTGGGTGTTGGCTGAACACTGACTGGGGCTGAGGATGCCAGCTGTTATTGGATTGAGGAGGCTGATGGAGTGGTATGTCTTGTGGACTCAAGGCAGATGTGGTGAAGGCTCCTCTGGGTGATCTGCTGTGGGATTCATGTGTCAATCTCTGTTTGGTGTGGGCCGTAGGTCTTGTGCATTGTAAAACAGTGTTCTTTAGGCTTTTTGCAAACTGTTTTACTCTTTACTTTCTCTCTCTCTCTCTCTCTCTCTGGTCTGTCTTTCTCTCTCTCTCTGCCTGTGGTCTGTCTCTCTCTCTCTCTCTCTCTCTCTCTCTCAATCATGTTCAGTCTCTTTCTCTCTGGTCTGTTTCCATGTCTCTCCTTGCCTCACTTTCTGTTCTGTCTCTTTTCAACCACAGGGTTCCTACTCTCCTTTACTTGGCTCTTTTGCTTCTCCATCAGGTAAATTTGGCCCTCGTCCTGGAACCGGGTTCTGTTTTAGTCCCTGCTCTCTCGTGGGTCCAAGCAAGTCGAGTAGGGACTAAATTGTGACGTGTAAACCTTGCAGAGCACTGATTGTCCAGAGACAGTCGTCTCTATAATGCAATGCAGGCATCCAGCACAAACTCTCTATCTAGAAAATCTCCAGCTACAGCTGATATCATATTTGTTGTTATCTGAATCACAACAGCAGCTCATAAAATTACAATGTGAAAATCTACCAGGTACCAAGCAAGTACAACTGATTAGAGTAGATACCATGCCATGGAAAAGCTTTATCTGTCTCTCTCTCTCTCACCTCCAGTTCTCTAAGGACTGGGTGGTCGTCTATCCCAGGGAACAAGACTCTCATGGTGAAGGTGCGATAGTCCAGGTAGGGAATTCCAGCTCGGTCCAGATCACTTGTTAACTCATTTATATCAGTCTGCAGCTCCGCAAACGCTACACACACACACACACACAAAAGTTATACATATACACAGTACATTATTTATACACAGAGTGACAGTGTTTAAAGCATGATTAAACAGTGACTGAAAGTGTCATCAAAGTGAGACACTGTGTGATCAAAGCGTGTCAGTAACCGCGTCTCACCCTCTTTACACTCCAGGGCGACTCTGGACTCAAGGTTGTCCATCTGGAGCTGCAGTCTTTTGAGTGTTAGGTCATTTTGGTGGGATTTGCGTCGGTACGCAAGAAGCACTAAGACCACGATGAGGAAGAGCAGCCCCCCGCCAGCGGCAATGCTGAGGATCGCCCACAGGGTCAACACACCGTCCCCCTGAACACACACAGATCCAGGGGACACATGGAGACCACCCACGTGCACCTGAACGAGGTCACACAAACAAAAACTCAGTTAAGAGAGTTATTTTTAAATTAAGTCACTCCAGACGTTTAGCGCTGAGGGTGGAGGAGGCGTGACTAAAGGGTTGCTGGTGTTGATCTTTAATATCAGGAAGTGTGCAGACTCTTCCTCTATTTCCTTTTAAGTTTCTCCGACCCTGCACAACAACCACCCAAGCCTGATGGTGCCGAGAGGTGGTGGAGGGACAGCGGATGAATTTCCAAAGAGGATGACCCCAAAGGATTTGTCTGGAAATTATGCAAAATAAAAAGTATTTGGTCGAGAGAAGCAGCCGTCCTTCACACTCTCCCCACACTGCCCCGTTTCAGCTTTGTTTCATCATCAGCTTTAAGGGCAGGGCACACACACACACACACAGAGTGACTGAAGGGTGCATAAAGTGTTATTAAGGACGTTTTGTTCTGTGTATTTGCTTAGTGTCGACTGCAGATAGTGGGCACATACACTTAGAGACGTGTTTATTAATGTGTTTAGTGAGATGTTTATTAAGGTCTTAATTGAGGTGTTATTAAGGTGCTTGTTGACGTGTTTACCGTTACTCTGTGCTGACCGCTGAGAGTGGGAGGTTCACACAGCAGCTGGTGTTCAGAGACAGTAACGGGACATGGTTTGTCTCCCACTAAAACTGTATAATTTAGACGAGACCCTCCTGATGTCGGGGGAACCAGGTTCCTGCCCTGAACACAAACATTCAGGAGAGAGATAATGGTCACATCCTGGATGATCACCTAATCACATATGAGAGCTGTTGAAAATGAGAATCACCTTGAGAATGATGGGAGATCCGGGTTTTTGCTCCAGGACACCGCTGATGCTCAGAGGGTCGAAGGAGGGATCAGGAAAATAAATGAAAGTGGTGCTGTTGAAGGTCAGGAGGGCCTGGACATTGTTAAAGACAAATCCAAACTCGTCAACTTGTTTCACCACGTCCTGACTGGGGGCGGAGTCAGAGAGAAGGGGCGGAGCAAAACAACTGATGGTGGAAGTGTTCACCACTTTACACACCTGAGAGATGGAGGGAGGGAGGGGAGAGAGGTGCAGAGAGAGGGAGAAAGAGAGAGAAAAGTGGGAAAGAGTATGAAAGCAAGAGAGAAAGAGAGAGAGAATTTTAAGGACTGAGTAATGGTAGTGACTGATAGGATATTGTATAGAATGTAATAGTTACGCAGTGAGGAAGAGTAAAGTGATGGACTGACGTTGACCGACTCGTGTCCTCTGTATTTAACTCGAACCCGAGGCTCCTGCACCACGTCCAGATTAGTTCCAGTCACGGTCAGGGTGGTGTGACCACTGCCGGGAAATACACATTACACAAATGTTAATCACAAAACAATGACAACTACTAAAACTAAAGCCCCATCATTAATATCATTATTAGAAGTGTTCCCCACTCAGTCCTGCACTGTACCACCCTTTTATTTCACACAAATACAAACAGCATACAAGGACCTTCAGAGCATCCAGCCGTGGTCAATAACGTGTTCCTCCGACCATGTTCCTAAAAGGTGCAATGCTCAGAGGCTAACAGGTTAGTTACAGAACAATTATTCCTTAGTCCACCACAGGAGGCAGCAGTTACCCGCTACACCAACTGACTCCCCTACGTCCTAAAACACCTGCCTCAGCTTCCCCCAATAAACAGAAGCTGATATAACAGAAGATATTTATAAAGACACCACAGATCAAAGATTTATTTTTCTACTGTGTTCTCGACTGAGATGTGGTCTTCATACACAGTTAAGGAGAAAAATAAGCAGGTAACAACATCAAAAGATAACAGGATTTACCCCAAACACTAAACTGAGAAAAAAAATGAGCTGATGTCGTTAAAACCACAGCCTCAAATCCAACACTGAGGATTTACAGAGAGAGAGGGGGAGAGAGAGAGAGAGAGAGGAAGAGAGAGTGAGAGAGAGAGAAAGACACACTTGAAAGACAGTTAATGTGTGTGTTCAGTGTGATAGTGAAGAAGTGGCATTTTGATTACGACATCTCTCTTTTAACCCCATCTCTTTTTTCACACACACACACACACCAAATGAAGAGTTTAAGAGCAGAACTGAGTGTTTGGTGTTCTGTATCACCTCCAACACACACTCACCATTTCTTCTGCTTCCAATTTCAGCTCCAAGAACTGACAACTCAACTCCCCACACTCCCCGCCCCCTCCACAGGGGGTGCTGTACCAAGACCACCAGTGTTGCTCACATCATCTGCTAGTGGTTTTAATCCTTTGGAAAGTGATTGGCTCTATTGTCAGGAGATGAAATGTGGTATTCCTTCTGTACCACCTTCTAATATTTCTTCTATAAGCTGATTCTACTGGTCCATTGAGGGCGAAATGAACACGGGTGTTTTTCTGTGGTGTAAATAATGTGTTATTCATATAATAATGTGTTTACCTGATGATACTCCACTCTGGCTCTATCCTCTGGACAGTGGGATCCTGGATGTACTCAAAGTTCAGTTTACTGCTGAGCTCAGCTCGGTCCACACTGACCCGCACTTCCACTGAGCCCTCCCCGAAGACAGAGGGCGCAGAGAAACACACGATGTCACTGAAGCTGCGCCTTTACAGACACACAGGAGAAAACACACACCATATCACTCTTCACTGCAACTACAGCCTCTGCTCTGCCGGGGAGGATGCAGGAACATTGCTGTGTGGAGTTGAATATCAGGGAGGGTTGGTGGATGGAACTCCATTCCACAGCAAAGGACTTTGGGTTTATAAACCTCATTTAAGTCTCACATATGTGGACGGCTACATAGGAAATTCTATGAATGTGAATACTGGCCACTATGTGTAGGGTTGGGAAATTAATGGCATCCAGAGGAATCTGCAATCTTGCCTATATGGATTAGATCGAGTTCCCTTTTAATTCGGTTCATCATATTATCACTTGTTCATTCTCAGCAACATGGAGGAGAATCTAAACACAGAGGCAGATGGAGCAACTCAAGCAGCTCATACCAAATAAACATGGTTTGAACATGTTTTGACTTTAGTGAAGATGACACTGAACATAAAGAAGTCAAATGTAAACAGTGAGAAAAAAGTTAATCCTCCAGTCTGTTTCACACTTAACACAATCTCACACAGAATATGAACAGAGCACGGCTCAAAACAAAGACTGAGCTCCCAGCGACATTAGAAGCACATATGCCATCTTTAATACTGGAGCATATTTACAGTGGAAGGCTGGTCAGTGGACTTTGAGGCAAGAAATTAAAACTAAAAACAAAATGGTTTATTAATTGTAACTGAGATAAAATGTTCAATTAAATATCAAATTGTGATATTGATTTAGGCTCTTATTGCCCAGCACTAACTAGGTGTCAGTATAATGATGTCATCTCTGACACTGAGGGACTGACCTGTAGTATTCACAGGTTTGGTTGCCAAAGCGGATGTGGACGCTGCTGCCTGAGTCCAGATGATCCCCCACCACGGTCACCTTCGTCCCCCCAGAAACAGGCCCTCGACTCGGGGTCAGACGTAGCACATGGGGGGTCTACAGGACATACAAGACATTTAAGATATATATATATATATCCTATATTATTTATAGTGATATCTATTTATGATGTACCACAAACGTGTAGATCTGAGAGGACTGTGTGCGGAGTTCTGGTCGGCATTCACCCACACACAGCTGAACCGGACCTGGACCACGACCCAACACTGCAGAGTCCATCTCACACACCACCCTGCGGATACACACACACACAAACACACACATGATTAGACCTGTAAATTAAATGTATGTTTCACAAACTCAAGACATATTTAATACTTCTTCCTTTTCCACACATAAATATAACTTTCTTTCATTGTTTGTTTATTACATTTATATTCCGTAAATTGATTAGAAATATTTCATTATTGACGGAAAGCTCTGTATTTCCTTCAGGAAAACTCAATGTGGTTATTCCATACTGACAAAGGAAAATCTCCACTTCTATCTCACACACACACAGACACACCAGCCCCTCCTTCACTTAGACATCATTGCAATCACCATAGCAACAGTCATCAGTAGCTCTGTGGGTCAATAAAGAGGGAACGAGCTGCAGCAACCTGCTGCTGTCTCTCACACACACACACACACACACACACACACACACACACACATACACATACACACACACGCACACACACACACACACACACACACACACACACACGCACACACACGCACGCACACGCACACGCACACCAAACCCTGAATTAGAGTGTATTAAGGTCTCATTGATTAGGCTATAGATTAGGAGAAAATTATCACAGTGGGAGAACACACACACACACAGTCACACAATGTAGACACACAGACAAACACACACACTGACAGACACACAGAAACATACAGGTGCAGACTCCCCCCGGTGTGTGAGTGAGTTGTAGATTACAGTTAATGTGGCTTTATGTGGTTTTATTTTTAATCAGGCACCGTCTCAAGGGTTTAATCAGGAACTTAATTTTACAAACATCAAAAAAAACGAGGAAGTCATGGGGGGGGGTGGCACTCTCACTCTCACCTTAAACAAACCATTCAATAAAATTTGCTCATTTAAACCCTGCTTTCTGACAAATATCATCTCTCCCTCCCAATTCACCTCTGTGCTGTTTCTAAGAGGAACCTGTATTTATCTAGAACACTGGAGAGAGAGAGAGAGAGAAGTCAAACTGTGTACAGCTATCAGCATACTGTATTTGCAGCGCTCACACATGCAGAGAACACAATGAAATGTAATTTAAATGTATCCTATGTAAATAAATTAATATATTTATGTATGTTTGTTTATGCACTTCAAATTGTTTCTTATGTACATTGATATTATTATTATTTCTATACAATCTCTTTCCAAAAAAAAACACACATCTTCAAAATGGTAAATTTACAGGAGAAGCAAAGAACCTTCTTAACTTTCAGTGGAAGTAAATGTAAAAAGATTTTATTACAAGTAATTTTGGAGCATTTCTCTTGGTCCATTCATCATGAAATGTTCACACAGTGTGAAGTACCGTTGCTGTGTTCAAATGATGTAGTAAACTAAACATTCACAAACATGGAGACAGTTTTTTCTTTAGACAGCAACAATATTAAATTTTATATTAATTGATTTTAACTTGGTAAAAATTCGTGCTAGTGAAGCTGTTTGAGTTTGAATGTAGTAAACAGAGGGCGAGAGTCTGCAAACAGTGATACCCTGAGCCCTAAGCCCCTTATTTCAGCCTCTTACTGAACTCGGAACAGGCCAGTGCTGCCCTCCAAAAACTGACCAGTGCTAATGCACCAAAACAGCGCCCAATTTTCTGGCAATATGCTCCTGTGTTTTCCCTCCACTCGAATATAAATGAAGTCCAGCTGCGGCCCAATCGAATTATTGTAAGCAAACACACACATGTGCGCGCACACACACAGCACTAACAAATCACTCCTCCATCCAGCACAGCAGCATGCAGTGAATTTCAATTACTCTCTCTCTCTTTCTCCTTCTCTCTACTGGCCCATCATTTATGACATGTCCAGCGTTGGTGCGTTAGTTTAATTACCAATAATAATTAATCCAGGTCTTATTTTGTGCTCTACTCTGGGGGACCTCACTTTAATGCAATATAATGAATGTGTGTTGTGTTGAGATGATGTCATAGGTTTAAATAATGTGCTCCCTATATTTCCTGTTGTGTATTACAATCTGTCAGAAGGCTGTGGACCACAGTACAGAGCAGTTTAGACTCCTCTCGTCAGATGTGTTTAGACTGAACGTATCTAAATATTTCACTCTGTTCAGTGACACCCTGTTGCACCACAACTCAGAGGTGTGTGTGTGTGTGTGTGTGTGTGTGTGTGTGTGTGTGTGTGTGTATACACACTGCTCAGCTGTGATGTAGCCATCTGATTGGGCAGAACATGGAACTCCTGCGACCTCCACATGACCCTGCAGCTCTGTGAGACTCATCCCCAAATTAACTCCTCGAATCGTCACCAAAGTTCCACCCTCTGGAGGACCAGCCATTGGGGACACCTACAGAGAGAGAGAGAGAGAGAGTGTTTAAAAAAAAAAAAGGTAGAAACGATGGAAAACGCCTCTCTCATTCTGTTCCAGTCAATCGCTCTGTTCTCTCTCTCTCTCACACACACACAGACAGACACGCACACACTCTTGCACACACACACACACAGACAGACACGCACACATGCACGCATATTTTACTACAAAGTCTCAAAGCGCTTTGATGTGCAGCAGCTCGACGGCTTTGGCTTGAATTCCCGCTCTCAGTCTGAACAGGAAACTCTGCCAAACTTGGCTCAACACCAAAGCCAAATACAATTTAACAGTCTATCACAACCACAACACAGAGTCTAACACAGTCTAACACAACCAAAGCACAACACAGTCTTACACCATGTAACATAACCAAAACAGTGTAACACAAACAAAACAGAGTCTAACACAGGCTAACATAGGAGGGACATACCCCACAGCTCCTAAACAGAAAAGGCACTTTACATTGGTCATCACCGTTAGCCAATCAGCAGCCAATGGATTCACAGTCCCTCCTAAAGGGGGCTGGTTTTGCTGCAGTGCTGAGTGTAGCAAGTCACTGCTGAAAAACTGGGAATTTAAAGCTATGCTTTTAGATCGAACTTATGTCCCCATTTTTTATATATATTTGTATTTTTTTAATGAAAATGTCTGGCACCAGTCATCCTTTCCAAATATACCGTTGTGTTTGTACTGGCCTCTTTGACCTCTACATCAAAAAATAAAAGGGAAATTAAAATCATGTTCTTTCATGTTGTATCAAAAATTAATCGTGTCATAGAGCAAAAACTGCATTATGAATTGTATTGTGAAATTTGTATTTTGTTGCACCCCTACTGTCTAACATAACCAAAACACAACATAAAACACGAAACATACAAAGTCTAACACAGTCTATCACAAACAAAACAGAATCAAAACATTGTCTGACATGGTCCAATATAGCCAAAACACAGACTGTTAGACTGTTACTTTGTTGTTTTTGTGTGTGTGAGTGTGTGTATGTGTGTGTGTGTGTGTGTGTGTGTGTGTGTGTGTGTGTGCGTGTGTTTGTGTGTGTGTTAGACTAACACAAACTAGTAGTCTTAACACAAACAAAACAGTCTGACATGTCATAACACACCCAAATACAGCCAAAAATAACACAACCTAAATGTATGGAGAGAGATTAGTCACAAAATACTTGATAAATGCGTAAATGTTAATCCACCAATTAAACAAATGTTTCACTACTGACAATTTAATATACAGTGAAACCTCTACTAAGAAACGCCGATACTAACGAACTTTCCAAGATACGAACCGGGCATTTGAATATTTTCTGCCTCCACCAATGAACCATGACTCTAGAAACGAAGCCGAGCCTCCGCCGAGCCGGCGACTGGAAATGGCCACTGACCCCAATAGGCGAGTCTCCCAGCGCCCAGATTGAGTGAGCTTTTAAGATCTACGCTTCGTCTCCCCACATTCACCCGCCTACTCTCCGTTATTCCACCCACCCCCACCTTCCGTCATACAGCCAGTGCCTGTGTTACTCCTCCAGCTAGTCATCACGTCTTCAAGGTAGCGATATGTAACCACTTAAAACTTTTTTATTTCTTTTTTATTTTTAGTAATGCTACATATATTTTTTTACTAATTTGAGGGTTTTGTAAACATATATCAGTGCAAAAATGGTGACTTTCGGGGTGGGGGCTGGAACGCATTAATTGCTTTTCCATTATTTTAAATGGGAAAAATTGACTCGAGAAATTAACTTTTCCACTTACGAATCGGGTCACGGAACGGATCAAGTTTGTAGGTAGAGGTTCCACTGTATAACAATCTGTGTCTCTTGGCCTAATTTGTACAAATACAGTTACATTCACAGATGCATGATTTAGTTTACTAGTAAATTTAAAATTAAATTTAATTTTCTTTTATGTGAAAATAAATAGATTTGTTTATATTTACATTGCATATACTTGTAAGTCACAGTCTTGAATCTTAAATTTATAAAGTGTTGAATCTTCGTTTGCGGATCAAGACAGTCACCTGTATTCCATGACCTATATTTGTTTTTGGATTTTGAGATTTTCCTTTTGCATTTCACGAGATCCACATCAATACACAAATGCACCACAATCTACAAATGTGAACACCAGGCGAACAAGTATTTCGAGACAGTGGCGGATGCTGGTCTTTCAAGGAGGGGAAGCTCAATTTCGGCCTACATCATAAAATATGTTGGTTTATTTATACGGAAATTCTACCCTTCGTTCCTTTTCAAGAAAATGATCTGTGACCCTGTCGTACCAAAAAGGCGTCTTTTCCAGGGACTTGACTAGTGTCCTCTCAATGGCCAGCAGAGCTAGGCTGCTTAAATGGTGAAGTGTGTCCGCCTGTGAGTGGTTTTTGACGGTGGAGTTGCTCAGCAGCACCCGCTGGACAGAAACTGTGATATAAGTCAGAAAGAGTGATAGAAGTCAGTCTCCAATAACAAGCAGCTACAAAAAACCCACCAGAAATAGAAGCTCGATGTGTCGCTAGTCGTTTTTAACAAAGAAAATGCCGCTAAGAGGATTAAGAAAGTCTCCGGTTCAACTCAGAACAGAATGAAAATTTAATGCTCCCACGGATCTTTACACCAAAGGATCGTTGATTCGCTCATTTCACTGTCAATCAAAAAGGGATTCCGCCTCAGACAGATCCATCCAATCATCATGCAAAAGCTGAGCGTCCGGGCCAGCTGAGGCCAGCCCACTGCCCCAAAGACCCCCAGAGACGCTGAGCATCCGATGGGCAAGACAAAGCCCAGCATTTATCTAATGACTTGTCTCGTTTCGCTGCACTTCGCTGCTTCGCTATTGAACTCTGTGGACGCTCACTATCCACACTGTTTAAAGCACTGTGAAGCTACGGGAATGATTGAGAGGAAAGCCGCGTCTTTACCAGCGATAAAAAGCTGATTCTGAACAAAAGTTGAGCGCGTTAGAGTGCATATTTATTCAATGACATGTACACACAACAGTATATATTTGATCACTTATTTTTTGACATTTTAGGGGAAGCTGAGCTTCCCTTGCAGTCTTAGAGCAATCGCCTCTGTTTTTGACTAATCTCACTCCATAAAAAAAGCAGCATAAAACCCAAACAACTTACTGAACATGAACAATCACAAATCACAATAGAATTAGCAAAGCTGAACCAGACAAAACAAACACAATCCACACTCCAACGAACTCTACATCAGCTCCATTTTAGCATTAGCTTTAGCATCAGCGTTATCTCCCCCTAGCGGCCACTGTCGTTATAACACGTAGTAGCTGTAATAGATCTCTAAAATGTAAAAGAGGCTTAAGGGAGGCAATTAGACACATTTAATCGTATATCACCACTTCAGCACGGTAAGACACACACACAGAGAGAGAGAGAGAGAGAGAGAGAGAGAGAGAGAGAGAGAGAGAGAGAGAGAGAGAGAGAGAGAGACCCACTCTAGACAAGCTCCTGAAGAAAGACCAGGTTACATAAAGGGTTTTATGGGTCTGAGGGCTTATGTAGGATTAGACAGTAAAAATAAAGATGTAAGTACAGAGTGATGGTATATAAACATAGCTGAGAAAAAACAGAAAGTGTTTGTTAGGATTTGAAAATCCCAGCATTGCTGCAGAATACATTTGTTTGGAAATATAAAGATTAGCAAGTTTAAAAATGCCCCATTAAACTCAGTGTCTTCTGATTTCCTATTTTATGTAGCTGTCAAAAGCTTGTCTTAATCTTGTTCCTAATACTGAGAGTTCATCTTGATCACTGCTGCTGCCACAGCCCTCCGTCACAGGATGGACCCGCCCTCTCCCCCATCCCTCAGCACAATGCTAACCAATGTGGGTATCTGTTAGCTCCTGTCAAAAAAACTCCAGTATCAGTGTTCTCATCCATGTGTGTTGAGCTGATGGAACCGTATCAGTAGTTGGCTTTCTCCTCCAAGTGTGTTTCTAAGGCATGACATGAAACTGACAATGAATATAACAGTGAAGTAAACTGGGCAAAATTAGGTGTGTGTGTTACCTCAGTAATCCTGGGGTGTGTACACTTGCTGTTGTGCATGTTGGGCTCCAGCCAGCGTGCTGTGAGTGTTGAACAGTGTTTACGCAGCGTGCAGCGGCTCTCTGCCACACACCAGCCACAACAGAACCTGCGGTCAGCCTTCAGACACAAACCGCAGCTCTCCCTCTGAGCCCCACACTTATACAGCTGCACTGTGGACACACACACACAAACAACAAGAGTTACTTTACAATATATGTCTAAAGATGTATAGACAACTTTACAGAAATTATAAATTACCAATCAGTATACAACAATAGAGCGGTCTCTCTCTCTCTCTCTCTCTCTCTCTCTCTCTCTCTCTCTCTCTCTCTCTATCTATCTGTCTATATCTCTCTCTTGCTCTTTCTCTGATGGATGGGTGTAGGATACCTTTAATTCGCTCCGGGTTGTCGATGATGAAGTTGCTGTTCCACACAATCGACAGATCCACCGCCAGCTCACTGAGCTTCAGCCCCTCGTACATATACTACACACACACACACACACACAGGTTGAAGGAGAGGCTATTAACTTGCTGTCATCTTTATCTGAGAGTGTGTGAGAGTAATGTGCTTGTACTGAGATAGTGTAAAGGACTTGTGACTCCTTACTGAGTTAGACGGAGAGAGAGAGGGAGAGAGAGAGAGAGAAACAGAAAGTGAAAAAGAAAGATGAAGAGAAAGAAGGATACTCTGAAGAACTCACTCTTTCTGCTCTTTTATTTGTGTATGTAAGGGATATTAGGGTCTATTTATGTATTTCACATAAAATAACTGAAGGGTGTAAAGAACATGTGATGATTTTAATTTGTTTGATTGTTTGTTACTTAAGGTAGTCAGTGTTGAGCTTACCGAGCTGTTCTGACACTGTACGCTGGTGCTGTTGAAGCGCAGAGCCGTTACCCTGTGACTGATGTTCTGAATGTGGAGCACACACTCGTATCCTCTCTGACCCGACTGAGGCTGGGGAAGGTTCTTGGCCTTGAGCGTGATGGGTCGGATTTCTCCTGCGGGAATCACTATCTCTCCTCCTCGCACCAGCTGAGGACACTCCTACACACACAGAGCTGATCCATTAATTTTAATATTCCTCTGTAAAATCACTGTTTAGGACCCAGTTCTGCTAAACTTGGAATGGACAAAACAATCCCTGAAAGGATGGATTTATGCTCCACGTGTCTCCCACATGATGCGATGAGATTTTTTTTAGAAGACTGTGATCATTTTTTATTAATTTCTTGCAGTATGTGCCTTGAATCCTTGGCTCCTAAAACATATATGTGTGTGTGTGTGTGTGTGTGTGTGTGTGTACCTCTGATGTGTTGACATGTCCCTCCTGGAAAGAGCAGCTGGTGGGGTCGTGTGTGCAGGTGTTTCTGTATTTACACCAGTGGCACCGGAACAAGCTGCTCACACAAGATAAACACCTGCCAACACACACACACACAATTAATATTCACCATTCACCTTTAGATCAAATATTTTTAATTCTAATAAGAGGTTTCTGATCATGGCAATGGACCACACACGCATGTGTGTGTGTAAAATATCCTACAGTGTTTTCATATCTGTAGGGAAGAAGTATTTTTGTTAGTTATGAGTCAAAAACCCATGAATATCTTTATGGTAAACCACAGGGCAATGTTCCAGGCCCACTTACACATTCTGCTTAATTGACTGCGCACTGCATCCATTTTCATAGTTTGGCTTTCACACGGTTAAAAATACATTTATCTGTAGCACCAGATGATGCTAAAAGGGGGAGAGAGAAAAATAGGGGAGACAGAGTGAGAGAGAGAGAGAGAGAGAGAGAGAGAGAGAGAGAGAGAAATGAGGATGCAAGAGATGGAAAGGTGTTTATAGTGAAATATTAATAAAAGCATGTGTAATAAACAGAATGTAAAACTCCAGCTGCCGAAATCCCTGCAGAATTGAGGGTTCCCACCCAGTACAGATGTTCACATGGCTTTATAAAGGTTGCTGAAACATGAAGAGTGATGTGGAGAGATCAGTCATCTGCAGGTTTTTAGAGCGAGGGATTAAAACATTATACACAGAGACACACAGTGTTCCTACAGATGTTTGCACTCTCTGACCTCTGAGCTCAAAGCTCAGACTTGATGATGTAATCCTGCATAAACAGAAAAGATTTTATAAGAACAAAAAGAGTTATACATAGCAAGTCATCAACTCTTTTCCATCATGTTAAAAATAAATTGTTGGAGGACCCAGGTTAGCATGAGCCTCCTCAAAAACACGAGAAACTCCACCGTATCACTTCAAACTGACATAAATATATTGTCACTGAAGCACAACAAAGAGGAGTGCTATAGCCATTGTTTAGTATTCTCCTCCAAGTGTGTTGAACTCAAATAATGACATGAAAGCCTGGACTCACATGCTGTGCATGCTACAGTTGTAGAATTTGACCTCGGTGTTGGCCACCATCTGACCGGTCTCTTTAGAAATCACCCTCAACTCCACAGCTGACCAGTCTGAGAAAGAGAGATAGAGAGAGAGATAAGTGACTTAAAGGCCCTGGGCCCCAAACAAATGTTGTGTTCTTTTGTATAATTCTAAACTTGGGTGTTACGTATAACGTTCAGCAATGTTTAAATAAAAAACAGAAATATGATAAATCTCTCCTCAAAAATGACCAAAATATGCTTCTCAGAGCTCCCTGAGAATGGTGTGGGCGTGGTCCAATAAACTAATGACCATATGTGACTGACAGCTCTCTATCACTGGAGAACAGAATGCTGTTTATATTCCCATGGCAACACACACACATGCGGGTAGAATTAGCATTATACAGCCGATCATGTATGAACCTATGGATCTTGTCTTTTATGAGTCTGTGGTGCGTGTGATTATTTATATATTCATTCATTCATTCATTATCTGTAACCGCTTATCCAGTTCAGGGTCGCGGTGGGTCCAGAGCCTACCTGGAATCATTGGGCGCAAGGCAGGAATACACCCTGGAGGGGGCGCCAGTGCTTCACAGGGCAACACAGACACACACACACACATTCACTCACACACACTTTTGAGGTGCCAATCCACCTACCAACGTGTGGGAGGAAACCGGAGCACCCGGAGGAAACCCACGCGGACACGGGGAGAACAAACCAAACTCTTCACAGATAGGCACAGAGCAGGAATCGAACCCACAACCTCCAGGTCCCTGGAGCTGTGTGACTGCGACACTACCTTCTGCACCACCGTGCCGCCCATTATTTATATATACGTTAACATAATAGTATGAACTGGATACCTTCTAGAGTGTCTCTAAATTGGTGATTTCCCCTGCTGTTACTCCGCTGCGCTGCTACCCTGCTCTGCGCAGCTGGTGCCATTTAACATGCCGGCCGAGTGTTGCTGCTATCTCTGCTGTACTCAGACTTAATACATTCAGGTTCATTCTATATTGTTTTGTGTTCCATTTTCTCTGTTTATGTCTTTCACTCTCATACCCCATGGCTTGGTGAATAGCTGGATAGCTAACTCATTTACTAATGGCTCCTAAACTTTAGCTTACCAGGCTCTTTCACTCAGAGAGGAGGGGTGGCTATGATAGCCTTGTGACTGGTCAGGGTAACAATGACATTAGAATTACCCACTTTTAGGACTTCCCATTCTACATAGAGAGGAGAGCAGTACTGGTCATTTTTGAGGAGAGATTTATCATATTTCCGTTTTGTGTTTTTTTATTTAAAAAAAAAAAAAATTTATTTCACATAACACCTAAGTTTAGGATTATACAAAAAAACACAATATTTCAAAATGTGCTCCCAGGGGCTTTAAACCATCAGCATCAGTTATTAAATACAGTAATTTTTTAAAGAAGTGGTTCCCAAACTTTCTCTGCAGTGTAAATGAGTATATTTGAGCCCCCCTCCCCCACTCCAACACACCCTTATGCATCTTTCGCTTCCAGAGTCCACTGTAATTTCATTTAAACTCTGAAATGTATAAAAAACTGATTTCTTATTGAACAAAACAAAATAAAATCATAACTCGCATTTCCAGTGGAATTATTACAAGTAGCATTCATTAAGCACCTCTTTTTTTTGCCTCACTGTGCCTCCCCCCTGCAATACCTTTGGCAACCACTTTGGGAACCACAATTTTAAAGAATGATCAAACAAAACAAATGTAATCCCCCGCCTCCCTCCATTGACCACGTACACAGATGTGGACCTGAAGATTTAAGATTCTTCCTTTAAGGTCTCACCTCGATCTGCAGGGATGAGCGGGAGTTCTTTGGCAGTGGGGGAGAGACACATGACCCTGTTGTCTTTCACGTGACCTTCCACCTCAGACAGATCCCCAAAGGAGCAACTGACCCCGGCTGAGAGGTCAGGAACATTACTGACCTCCAGCAGCAACTAGAAAACATCCCACTGATCATTAACAAACACTCGTCAATACCTCAAACTGATTAATACTTCAAACCAATCAGTGCTTCACACTGATCAACACCCATACCACTACATAATCAATATCACATTACAATGAGTGACAAATCATAATCAATATTAAATACGGATCTATATCTGATTTTAATCAATACCTCAAACTAATCATTATTTTATGCAAATTAATGCCAAATTCTTATTTGTACAGGGGGTCCTCGACTTACGATGTTGATAATAATAATAATAATAATAATAATAATAATAAAAATTAATAATAAGGCAGTGACCGGGATGCTGTGCTGCGTGATGGCGATGCTGTTGGGGTGGGCGGTGACCTTTACACAGAGCTGGGTCTCATCAGCAAATCGGAACGGCTGGTCTGATCTCTCACACCTGTCTCTCCTCATACATCTGAAAATACCACACACACACACACACACACACACACACAAACATCACTGATGAACATTCAGGGCATAAAATCTTCTCTGATTGGATACAAAAACAAAAATATTGATTTCATAAATAACACAAAAAACAATGACATCATTATCCTACAAGAAACTTGGTGCAAATCCGACTCACTGTCCCGCTAACTACAAAGAAATTATAATTATAATTCCATCAATTAAATATCCCAGATTAAAAAGAGGTAGAGATTCTGGAGGAATTATCATTTCGTACAAATCAGAATGATCAAAATTCACAATTCCACTAAAATTTGACACACATAAATGGTACAGTTAAAGTGTCAGTTGTACCCTGTCTTTTTTCATTCTTTGTTTGAATTTCTTTACCGTGGAAAATATGTGAAAAAACAACTGCTATATGTTTATGCCCTAATCTCACATTTAGAAATGATGGTTCTACACAGGTTCTTTAGTAAAGACAATGGTTCTATGTAGAACCCTGAACACCATAAATGGTTTATTGTTACAAGCTTTGAAATCATAATAATAAAAGAATGCTTTTTTGTGCCGTATAGAACCCTTTTCTAAATGTTGCTAAACAGAACCATTCTCTATCAATCTGAAAAACACATTCATGATGCAAAGAAACCTTTAATCATGCAAAATGTTCTTCAAGTGTTTATATTCTATATAGAACCATTTCCCCCCAGGGTTGTGCTGTGCCCTGGACCCCAGAGTCTGGGAACTCATCTGCCCACCCTGCTGCCTCAACACAGAGGCCGTCACACCCAGACCCACTGGCTTCTGCTGCCAGTGCAGTGAATAGCTCCTCAGATACCCAATATCCCCCACCTACCAGAGGGTAATTAATATTGCTCTTTATTTGTATTAATGTACTGGTTTTATAATGAGTAACCTTTTTCACTTTTATAGTCCCTTCCACCCATTCCCTACTTCAAAAGAGGTCTGTAAATCAGGCCTTCATACTGCCCCAACTCCTCATCCTAGAGCTGGGGAGTAGGAAATAGATGTATTCTGTCCAGCGGGGCTCTGCGGAGAAGGGACGTGTGGTGTATTAAGTGATGAATTAATTTTTAAGTCGTATCTGTATAATGTAATTTGTTTTATGAGGTATTTAAAACCAGGGGTTAAATGATGACTGTGTATTAAGACCAGGGTTTTATTTTACATATAATTTTCAGACATTTTTATAAACAATAATAGTAATAAGAATATCATTTAATTTATATATAGGTTACATATATATTTAATATGATATGCATATATACTGGCCACAATGTTAGGGATAGGTAATGACCAACAGACAGACACACACACACACACAGACAGACAGACACACACACACCCAACCCCACATTCACACACACACACACAAACACACACACACCACACACACACACACACACACACACACACTCCCTCACACCCACAAACAAAATAAGACCTGTTTGTTGCCTTTTCACATATTAATTAAATTTAAGTAAAATTGCTAAAATGCTATTATTACACATTTATTATTGCATTTAATGTTTAATTTGTTCCTTAATTCTTACTGTTCTTTTGGATTGCTGTTTCATCTACATTATTATTATTATTATTATTATTATTATTATTATCATTATCATGTTCTTTATAATCGATGTTGTATTAATGTTTTGGCTGTACTGTATCTGAATATGGTAATGCCAATAAAGCGAATTGAATGGAGAGAGTGAGAGAGTGAGTGAGAGAGTGAGTGAGTGAGTGAGTGAGTGAGTGACTGTTTGTGTGTGTGTGTGTGTATGTATGTATGAGTGATGGAGAGAGAAAGAGTGAGAGAGCATGTGTGAGTGAGAAAGAGAGAGAGTGTGTGTGTGAGGAGTAGTAGGTAGTAGTAGTATGCTCTCTTTCCTGTTAAATGTGATGGAGGCTTCAAAAACACAAACTGACAAAATGTCAACAATCGTCGAGGTGTGAGCGACAGACAAGAGCTGAGAGACAGAGAGAGGATCTCAAGGTGACACGGGCGCACACGCACACATACACACTCAGACAGAGTCAGTCATTCACACATCTTCACTCTAATTGCCTCAACAAAAGCATCAAATCAAAGCTCAGATGTGAGTGTGGTTGCCATGGCTACCACCCATACAACCAGCCCGTCTGACAACACACACACACACACGCCTCTCAATGCGACTATTACAGCTGGAGATCAATAATCTCTCACACATCACAAACTGATACTGTAAAAACGCATGGAGAAAGAGAAAGAGAATGAGAATTGAAATTAAAAATTTTATATTTTTTATCACAGAGTTTTGATAATGTACATTATTTATTCTTTATTAAAAAATGTTTTGTTCATTGCAACAGTTTTATATAATTACTATGTGCTATGTTTATGTTGTTGTTTAATGCTTTAATATTTGTCCGTTCAATAAAGCAATAAAGCAAATTTTAACTACTTCTCTCTCTCTTTTCTCTCTCTTTCTCTTCTCTCTCTGTGTGTGTGTGTGTGTGTGTGTGTGTATGTGTGTGTGTGTGTTCGAACGTGTTGTTTAATGAAGTGTCTTGATTTTGTTCCTCTAATGGTGATGAAATACCGTCTGGAAGTTTAGACATTTCCTGTTCATACTTCCATCATTTGAACAAGAGATGAACAGAGAGAACGAGGAATTCAAGCTAAGAGAAATATTCTGGGGTGGTGCGGTGGTCAGAGGTTGGACCCTCTGTGATGCCTCAGTTGTCTGAGGCCAGGAAGTCAGAGATCAGCATCGTAAACACTGTGTAGTGGAGTATGGACCGGATAACGAGATGAAAAGTCAAATGAAGAAATGAAAAGTTTTGAATTAAAACTTTTTCATTCTGACCAGGACCTTCTGTCTGCGACCGAATTAACATTCCACAAACCGCGGGGGGGCAAAGACCCTGCAGTCCCCCACACACACGCACGCACAGAAGATCTAACATCAAAAGACGGACCAGGACACCTGGCCCCGACACCACTTCCTCCTTTCGGAAATTTAAAGATAACAAACTTTATGATGCTCTTAAGGAACAGGACATCAAACAAAGAAGGAGTTATAAGCGTTTATGACAGTGACGCCTAAGGGTCTCGTCATTATCGCTTGCAGGGACCAACAAATGGTTAACAGGAGTGACCTCGGTTTGAACTCCCGTTGACTCATCCACACCGAACCACCGGCATGGACCAACAGCGACCCCAGGTGGACGTTTGCGAAATCACGTCTCGCCTAAGGCCGTCTAAACACGATGGACTTAATAAAATTTTAATAAGTATGTCTATGCAATATGTATAAATGTCACTCTCTGTGTCCTCAGATGAACGTCCACCTTCTAATGAAATGATGTGTATTACTGTTTCTATCATGAAAGGAAGTTTCTGTCTCTGATTAGAAAAACGAATTAATACCTTCTAAAAACAATATTGTGAATGGGACGTAAACACAACGTACCCAAGATGAAATCTTATGTATATGTTTGATATTAATAATCCAGGACGCTCATTGTTGTATATTACTAACATGTATAAGAAATTTCGATACGCGAAATTTCTATTCCTTCTGTGTGAATCTCTGATTCAAACCTCCCCCCCTCTTCTCTCTTTCGGGAGAGTCACGTGAGCCTCGGACTCGCCACCCAATCGAAGAAAGGACACCTCCCAATAGGGCGTGACCACGCTGGCTTTGAAAAGAAGTTCAGCTCGGCACATCAGTTCAGTTCAGAGTGTGCGTTCTCTTTGTTTCATTTCTTCAAGCTCCAACCTCTCCAAGCGAGATGCTTTCTCCTCTTCACGCCGACGAATGAAGACTTTTGAAGAAACCTCACTAAGCTCCCAGGAGACGTCTTGAGTTAGCTAGTGTGAGAGAAATTTACGAATACGTCGAGTGATTTGAATATCTTCTTTTCTTTTAATCGTGTTTATGTTTTATCACCCAATCTAAGTTTAATCTCACGACTGATCAAAGCAGGTGAACTTATTCCTGGCCAGAGTAAGAAACACTGCCGAGATAGAAGAAAGTCGTAGAATAAGTAAGTCTATTGAATCGATTTTCAGTTCTGGATCTGCAGTAACTAGCGAAACTTTTCGTCCAAAACGTCCATATGGTTGGACCCTCCTGCTCAGGACAGTAAGCCAAAGAGAGGATCCTGCCGCCTGCGTCATCACGCTCCGAGTATGCCCGAGGCGACTCAACCGACGAAGAAAAACCTCCACGCTGACTCAGCCTGGAAACTTCCGCAGGAGAACCGCGAAACCAAGTGAGACGCCTTCACTCCCAGGTGAGACCTCAGAGAGCCTCTGTACCCAATGAGTGGTGAGAATCGACGAAAAAGTAAGCTAAACCTACGCATTCCCAGAGCTGAAAATTGAATTAAGTTTCTTGATAAATTTTATGCGTTAATTAAACTTCATTTAGCGACCCATTAGTCATAAGCCATAGTCCATCCATCCATTATCTGTAACCGCTTATCCAATTTAGGGTCGCGGGGGGTCCAGAGCCTACCTGGAATCATCGGGCGCAAGGCGGGAATACACCCTGGAGGGGACGCCAGTCCTTCACAGGGCAACACAGACACACACACATTCACTCACACACTCACACCTACGGACACTTTCGAGTCGCCAATCCACCTGCAACGTGAGTTTTTGGACTGTGGGAGGAAACCGGAGCACCCGGAGGAAACCCACGCGGACACGGGGAGAACACACCTCACAGACAGTCCTCACAGGCGCGGGAATCGAACCCACCATAAGCCATAGTACCTAGCTTATCTTTAAAGTCGAATCGGTTTCCATTGCGTTGATGCCGTGAGATTTCAAGATTATGCTATGTTAATTAAATATCCTTCTCTTTGTTAATAAAACTTTCATTATTTGAAATTACAGTGTGTACAATCTGTTCATTAAAAAGTCTGAAAATCCTGAAGATCTCACTTAGCTTGACTATTATTCATTCTCAAACTAATTAGTAACGTTTTAATTGTTTAAGCCAATTATAAACTTTAATTGCTATCATTAGTCAAATCTCAGTAATTATAAGAGCTTGAATAGGGTCAACGCTATAAACACAATATATAAATATATATATTAAATATATATTCACATAGGTATCACAGTGTATGAAAAAAAAAAAACCAACATACACTACAACTGACAGCTGACTGTCATGGTAGATCTGGGCAGTTGGTGCCGTCCTGCTCTGCGTTCAAGTTCCAGAGCTGCGACGCAGGCACGTATAATACGGCATGTGAAAAAGCACACGTTTAAACATGACTTGGAGAGCACAAGGAGCAGCAGTGACACCCACCACAACACACACACCAGCTCTGAGTCTCTTCCACACACTCCAGATCCATAAATCATTCACCACACAGTCACTCACCACTGTCCTACCCAACACTATGTGTGTGTGGTGTCTTATTTGTCTGTAAATCTAGGTGTGTGTGTGTGTGTGTGTGTGTGTGTGTGTGTGAGAAAGAGACTCACTTGTTGTGGAGAACACACCAACCACAGTGGGGGTCTCCTGAGCTCAAACAGTCCATACACCTGCCATACTGTTCACAGTACTCCACCGGCACCTGGGTCACCTACACACACACACACACACAGAGAAAGAGAGAAAGAGATTAATAATTGTAATAATTAAATAACAGCTCCTACTCTTCTGGGATGGCTCTACATCAGATGCTGGAACATAGCTGTGAGGATTTGATTTTAATGGCATTCTGCCACATTAACTTTAACCCCAAATGTTTTGGATGGAACTCAATCAAGAGAACACAGTTCCACTGTTCCACAGCCCAGTAGTGGCCATAGTTCTTACTGGGCAAGGTAATCATTTGCATCATAATAACATAATGTGTGTTTATACACAAGTCAAAACACACACACACACAAACATACCCACACACAACAAAGAAGCTCAGTCTAATCAGAGTTTTAGCCTTGTTTCTAACCACGATGTTAATAGTATCTATCGATAAAGTACACTACATCAATGCAGGTAATCGATAAGAGAGTGTGGAGTGGAGGCTGTTTCAGAGGGAATTGTGGGTAATGGAGGTGAGTGACCTCACAACCACAAACTAAACTCTTTCTGACCTCATTACACACAACGGCTACAAACACAAGATCGGCTGTGACTGGGTCATAGGAAGATAACCCCAGCCGTGTTGGTGTTCAGTAACAGCGCACCCCTGCAGTGAGACAACTTTATACACAGTTTATTACTGAACAGTCATAGCACATTGCGATTGCTTTAACATATATTTTAACATTTAGCTCTGCCCCCACAGTTCCGCAGTGGTTACAACAGCACATAAACGTTGTCCTGCGCAATAGTGTGCTGGTTTGTGTATGCCTGCATAGGACTGACGTATAATTGAATATCAATACGTAATCACAATATTAAAATGTTTCGATAACAATGATATTATTTTAAAACAAATTTTCATCATTTCAATGTATATTATTTACAACATCTTTCACTGATCATTGCAATTGATTTTAAAGTTAGTCTAAAAATATTGATATTGACAAAGCCAAGAGATTTGTTTGAGGGTGATGTCATGTTTCTTGTTTGTTCTATGCGGTTTCTCTGTGTTGTCGATATCAGAATTATATCATATCGAATGAAATTTAGGAATATATTGCAATACAGATTTTGACCATAACATCCAGCCCTAGCACAGGCAGCTGATTTGTGTTGGTCTACATCAGGTAAATCCCTGTGGTGTTGTCTTTCCTCTAGAACAGGGTGAATTAAGTGTGTGCGTCGTTTAATTGTTAAAAGTAAAATAATAAATTAACCATCACCCCTACTCAAGGAATTCATTTCTTTTTCCTCCTCCACCATCTTCCCGACATTTCAGAGGGTTTAGACAAAAAACATCCATTTTTTTTTTATCTTACTCAGTGTGACTAGGCCCTGAATGGAATGTTTGGATAACACCCGCCGCTTTCTAAGACACTGATTCGTGAGAGAACTCGGTCAGAAAGGCATCAAGGTCAATGAAGTCTTACATTTCAGACACAGTCTGAATTAAAAGTCCCAGCGCTGCTGTACTCTCTATCAGCACTCAGGGGACGTCTCTTGTCCAGTCAAAGCCCTTGGTCAGTTTAATGGCGCTGATGTAACGTCCTCCTGTAGCTCAGTGAACCGCAGCTGATAACGGAGAGAAAACGCCCTGAGGTCCAGTTTACAATGGAGTGACCTTTTCACAGAGAAAATACAGGCGTCCAGTGAGTTGATTATAGGTCAGAGCACAGAGCCGCTGAGGGAATATGGGTCAGTGTGTCAAAAAGTGACATGTAATTTATAATCTGACCATGGTCCAGCGGTAATGTGATATTTTAATGGTCTCCTGTTACAAAACAGAATTAAAATGATTGCTTTGTTGTGAAAATGTCAAAGGGAAGTAAAACACGGGAACTTCCAAAACTACAGTTTAAAACCTGATACAGACATCAGAGTGTGAGAAGAACAGCTCGAAGCTTTGGGTCTGAAAGGACATAGAGTGGGAGAGAAGAAGCTGCTAGTGTTTCTCAGAACAGTGAGATTGATGGAGTGAGTGTGTGGTAGTGCTGGGCGATATGAGCACATAACAATATCACGATTAATTTAACATTTTACCACGATTATGATTAATGAACAAATATTTTGTTTTTGTATTTTTGACCCTCATAGTTCATAAACCCTGGACAGTGAGATTTAGTTGTTGTGGCTTCACTGTAATTTTCTGATGATGGTAAAAAAATTAGGGCAAACTTCTCTAAAAAACTATTTACATATACAAAGTGTGGTCTCACAGCACTGAATTTTACACAGACTCCTGTACATTCACAAATAGTCAGTGCTCTCTTCTCCTTGTGAATCTGTTCAGAGCAATACACCAGTCTCCTACTGTCACAGAGAAACCAGAGAGGGCAAAATACACAAACCATGTACTTGAGCTACAGTACAGATACTCAGTGTAAAATATTATGCGAGTAAAAGTAGAAGTCCTCAATTTAGATCTCCACTTGAGTAAAAGTACAAAAGCATTTACCTTCAAATATACTTGAGTATCAAAAGTATTATAATTTTTGTAACAAGACTCTTAATCAACGCAGTGTATGTTAAAAGACTCCAGTGTCTTGATTCCACAGTCTTTTAATAGAATGTCATAAATTAGTCTGACACTGATGAACACAATGGAAATGGCCAAAGACTCATTACAATTAATGTTATATCAAATGCCACATACACCCAAGGTGTTTTCCCTCAAAACCAACAAAGGTCGCTGTCTCCTCTCTCAGAGAAGCCATCGGGCCGAGTGCTTTTGTTCCAGCGTGCGTGATTCGGCCCGAGTGTGGGCCGATACAATTTTGCTAGCTGGGTTTATTCAGTGTAACTGGTTACATTGGTTACTGTTTATATGTGGCTGTGCGGAGCTATACGGCGTTTATAAACACACTAGCGCCAGAAAATGTCTCCCCACAAATTTCCTATAATTTTTTCAGGCAAAGACACATACTCACGCGAAGTAAGACAAATTCAGCACTCCTCTCTCTGTGAGATATAATATGTGTGTAAATTTTGCCGAGTCCTGCTGAGCTTGTGAACAGCGGAGTAACATAGATAACTAACGCAGAGCCAAACACAGCCCCAGAAACACACACAAACGGAGCCTGTTACTGTTTTATTTACTAATATTTATTTATATGAAACATGGTAAATGACCCCATCCAGCTCCACTGGGCGATAATGCTGTGTGAGCTTTTTCTTGAGTTACTCAACCTATAATTTTGTATGTGCGTACATGCATGCCTGCAGCTGAAACTGATATGTCGCCAATTCAAGACAGCTGTAGGAGCGCAGAGTACTCTGTCTTTGACTCGTTTGTAGGATTAACTTTTTAAATTAAAGTTAATCATTTCCCAGTCTGAGGGATGCCATGTGTGAACATGTTGAAATGCGGGTGTCTCACGCTCAGTGTGTGAGACTTGAGAGCCCTGTATAAAAGTTTGACCTCTGTGGAGGTCTAATTAGAATACATGTACACTGTCACCATCATCTCTCCTCATAGTTAAAACACACATGCCGTCCCAGTGCTTTATTTACCAGCACGAGGCCTTGCATGCATAATTATTCAGGGGTTATAGGCATTTATTAGTGGTCACCGCCGTTATTTGCTAATGCTACACACTAGCTTCAGGGTAAACAAAAAAAACACTGACACACTGGAGAGAACAACAGTGAAAAGATCACTGATGTGTGACACCTAGTGGCCTGGGTGTATCAGTGGGTCTAAATCCACAACACAGTCTCTCTCTCTCTCTCTCTCTCTCTCTCTCTCTCTCACACACACACACACTCACACACACACACTCACACACACACACAGCTGTAAACAGTTTCACACACTTACCCAGTCATACACTCACTAACACCTGTGGATTGTTTCTCACACACACACACACACACACACACACACCTGTGTACAGTTACACACACTCACCCATTCACACACAATCACACACACACACACACACAGAACCTGTAGCAGGCAACCTCGGGGCAACAGGAAATGTATTGTTTACTCATATATTTTGCTGAGGATACAGTAACTGAAGAGTTAAACAGTCTGGGTTTCGGAGGCTAACGTTAAAAGCAGTGTACAATAATCAAATTTTTTGTGGATATCAGATTTTCTGATTATGCAACAGGGATTCTGAGAAACGTATGTCCCAGAACTGAGCTTCTGCTCTGAGTTTAATCCCCGTAACTAACATGCCGTTCCATTAGAGACACACAATGTGCCTCTCCACTCATCACCAAATGCACAACACAACACACACAGTTACATACACATGGTGTAAATATTAGAACCAGAATTGTCAGCACTGTAATCTTTCATTCTGAATAAATCCTCCATTTCAAACAGTGATGAATAATCAATAAAAGATCAATGGTTACAAGTTTATTTCAGTAAACATCCAATAACCCTCTCCATAATTTACACCTCACTGCCACAGCATTTATTCTCCTCTAACCATGACATAGGGACTGGCTGTGTGTGTTTGTGTGTGTGTGTGTGTATTTGTACAGCTGTTGGCAGTGTGATGAGGTCAAAAAGTCTTGACACAGTGGGTGTCAGTTTATGGAGGTCACAGAAAGCTGAAGAATGATAAATCCACAACCAAAACACACACACACGGTAGTCAGCTTTAACCCTTTAAGTTCCAGAGCTATTAATGTTATTTGGGTTTGAAGAGGCAGAGAGAAGACAAGAGTGAGAAGACAGAATAGAGAGAGAGAGAGAGAGAGACAGAGAGAAAGAGAGGGAGAGAGAGAGAGCGAGAGAGAGGTGTTTCTAATTGCATGTGAGGAGATACTATGGTGGAAGTCAATACTGAGCCAAGTGTCTGCTTTTTTAATTGCCCTTCATTTAACTCTCTATCTCTCCATCTTTCCATTCTCCTTGAGAAAAGGACAGAGGGCGTTTTTCCAAGAGAACATCACTCTCTCTTTAATAAATGATGAGTGTCTGCTCTGTTTTATCTCTCAGTTGTGCATCAGCTCAGTCTTCACACACAGCTCAGGGTCAGGTTCAGAAAGAATCAGTCACTGAAGCTCCGCCCACTGAGCTACACACACACACACACACACACACACACACACAGTCTGATATGTGATACACAACAAATCATGATTAGATATTGAGACGTTTATACATGGAGTGTGATTCATTTGTGTGATCTTGAACATCAGTCAAACTGAAAACGTAAAGTGGGCTGATTTGATCTCTGCTAATTGGACCCAGTTTCCTAAAACTTTCATATTACAAAGACTGTCTTTACTGATAATGACAGTTTAATTTAATGCTCACTTTATGTCTGATTTATCGCGTCGAGTCTGATTTTTACACACGAAAAAAGACATGTCAAGGTTTGAAAACAAACACATATATTAATGGCACGTATATTTATGATGTTCTTCACACTGAGTCTGAAACTGATGGACTGCGATGCTGCACCAGATTTTGAATTAGAACCTGTTCTAATCATTCTAATAAGTAAACTATTCGTCTCTATACAATATTTAATCAGCAAGCCTATTGGCATAATACAGTACCATAGAAAGCATATATTTAGTAGTATATTATTTTTAACCCCAGCTGATATGTAATTGTTTAAATGCGAAGTTTCATTGTTTAGTTTGAAGAACGTGTTTAAACTTATATTCTGGCCTGGAGGGACCTGGAGGTTGTGGGTTCGATTCCCGCTCCGAGTGACTGTCTATGAGGAGTTGGTGTGTTCTCCCTGTGTCCGCGTGGGTTTCCTCCGGGTGCTCTGGTTTCCTCCCACAATCCAAAAACACACGTTGGTAGGTGGATTGGCGAGTCAAAAAGTGTGTGTGTGTGTGTGTTGCCCTGTGAAGGACTGGCGTCCCCTCCAGGGTGTATTCCCGCCTTGCGCCCGATGATTCCAGGTAGGCTCTGGACCCCGCGCGACCCTAAAATTGGATAAGCGGTTACAGATAATGGATGGATGGATGAATGAATTAAGATATCTCTAATTATATATTGACTAGGCGAAATAACAATTTGAGATATCTTTAATTTTATTTTGACTGGTGTAAATGACGTCAAATTTACCATTGAATTAAATGGAAGCTCCAATTCAAAATACCTGAAATTAATTACTGACTATCTTAAATTTACATTTCAGACATCTACAACTAAATTACAACTAGTCAAAAAGTAAATTGGACATATCTTGCCCTTTTGTTCTGACTAGTCATAATTCCAATTGAAGACATCTTGAATTCCCTCCTTATTAAAGATATCTTAAATATATTTTAAGATATCTGAAATTATATTTTAGATATCTTGAATGAAATTAATGACTAGCCAAAACTAAATTAAAAATATCCAAAATTGTATTTGTGACTAGTCAGAATTCCTTTAAAGATATCTTCAAATAAATTACAGATATCTTGTTCTATCTTATTCACCTTTTGTATTTCTGATATATAAAATGATCATTCTGACTAGAGAGAATGTGTTTGTAGATATGTTAAATTAGTATTCTGACTAGTCAAAACTTAGCTGATTTACATAGCAGATTTTCGTGACATGTAAATGTTGCCAGGTCTGCGTATTATAGGAGACTTCAGACGTTTTCAGTGCCATATTCCATTTGTGTGATCGGATTACTAAGAAGGAGGCTTCATAGGACACTCCTACCAAGGACACACAGAAGCAGAGCCTCAAACTCCCAAAGTGACCTTTGGAAAAACACTGTTGAACTCCCCGTGTTGTTCTGGAGACTGGGGGATAGGGGTGGGGGGATTCAGTGTGTCGTTTAGTTGCAGTGTTTCAAGAAAAATGACAAAATCATCATTGTTCCTACTTAATAAATCAATTTATTCTTCCTCTTCCAGCGTCTTCCTGTGATGAGAGCGTGAGATAGAAAACACGCATTGGGCTTGGTGTGAAGGTTCCACTATGTTAAGAATCGCATCTGTTTTTTAACATGCGAAGAAATCATACTCTGTGTAAAAAGGCTTTTAAATCTGAGAGAGAAACAGAGAGAGAGAGAGAGAGAGAGAGAGAGAGAGAGAGAGAGAGAAAGAGAGATAGAAAGAGAGAGAAAGAGAGATAGAGATAGAGAGAGAGAAATCAGCTTATAGAAAAAAGAAAGAGCAAAAAGAAGAGAGCAAGGAACAGAGACTGGAATAGATATAGGGAATGAAAAAAGAGAATGAGAGAAGAGAGAGAGGGAATGTGAGTGAGAGAGGAAGGAGAGAGTGACAGAGTGAGAGAGAGAGAGAGAGAGAGAGAGAGCTTTGAAATCTAATCCCATTACTCTGTGCGATGTAACAGTGGCAGAATAATCACTTGATGGAAGTAGAGAATGATTACTAGTGTAGGCTCTTATCAGAGAGCAGCCTGGAGCCAACACACACACACACACACAGTCCAACTCTGTCAGAATCACTCCTCTTCAGAGTCTGTGTGTTCTGTGGTTCAAACACAATCCTGGAAATCTCAGACATTTCCAGCTCTGCTTCCGTAATCACCTTCATGTGTTTTTGAATTATAATAAACATCAATTTCGAACATTAAAAACCCTTCAGCTCATAATTAGCAGCTTTAGATCCACAGATGAGACTGATCAGAGACTCCATAAACGTTCTAACATTCTCATGTTCTCTGTTAATGTACAAATGTGCTGTTCTAGATCCACCTCAAATAACAAGGACACATGGGTTCATGACTCACTCTTGCAAGGTGACTCCTCTTCTTCCAGAATTCCCAAATAATCTGCGTTACTCTCAAATGTAAGAGGTTTCTTTCAGATACATTTTATTTCAAATTCGAGTAAGGGGTTAAAATTGTCCTACACATCTCTACACCTTCACATGCCCTGTACATGCAATTAGGCCCCGCCTCTGTCTCCACCCACTTCTCCTTCACTTATTTAAGCTGGAAAGCCCCGCCTACTCATTGGCAACTGAAGTGTGAGAAGTCAGAAACACTGTCTGAATCCATGTTTCTACTCTGTTTGAAATGCTGCGTTTTCAAAGCCACGCATGTCACCCACACTAAAAACACTAAACACACCACACACACACACACACTAAGAGAGAGAAAGAAAAGAGAGAGATGCAAACAGATATACACTTCTGCTTCTGAGACAGTGTCTACACAAGGAATATGCATGCATGAGTGGGTAAGTGGAACAAGGGCACACACACACACACCTCCCCCAGCTGTATGGGTGTGTTCTGGCTCACAGTGATGTGCAGAATGTGCATAACATCATATGGATGACTATGGATTAAGATTACTGTTAAAGTCTGTTTTGTGTGTGTTTTGTACGAATATGACTTCAAAAATATATACGATTATAAAAACTTACACCTACGACTTGAATTATTACAGGTACGAGTTCTAGATTACGAAGACAAATTGGAAAGTGAGAAAACACTGTCAAAAATACGTCACTGGACTCACAGGCAAGATGCATAGAGCAGAAGGCCAATCGATTCGATATAAATGTTATTTGTGTGTGTGTGTGTGTATGTGTGTACACACCTATACACACATATATATGAGACATAGTATTATATATATGTACATATATTAAAAAACTCTGTGTATGAGTGTTAATGGAACATGGCTTGTAGTTTTGATCAATTCTATTGGTCGGTTAACACTCACTCATCCAACACACACACACATACACACACAGACCTGTGTGAGTCCAATGGTGTAGAGGTGGTGGTGGTTAAGGGAGAAGGCCATGTCCGGCAGCACAGAGCTTCCATCCATCATCACCTTCACTGACTCATACACAACTCCACCACCATCATCATCTTCATCATCATCATTATGAACTCCATCTACTCGCACCTACAGAGAGAGACAACAGAGAGAAATAGAAAGAGAGAGAATATATTAATTGTCCAGTATATTCTCCATTCACCACAGTGCTCAGTGTATTTCATGAACATGCAACGTGTGTGTTATTGTATGCTCCTGTTTTTAATGGTATGGCTGTTATTGATGATGTAAAACTGTTCCGCTCAGATCTAAAGTTCTGGACAGAGGTTTGAACAGAGATTTATGCAAGATGGAGCTGGCGGAGATCAGAGTGCTTGGGGAGTCTGAGTGCAGTTATTATTGATCTGATTAGACTGCACACAGCTTTGACGGGGTCTTCTCCCTGTGCCTGCATGGGTTTCCTTCGGGTGCTCAGGTGGTGAGTGTGTGAATGACGGGTGAGTGTGTGTGCGTGTGTGTGTGTGTGTGATGCCTGTGTAGGCCCTCGTCTCCATTTTGTCTTTAGCCAAAACATCTGGAAGCTATCATGAAGAAAAACAAAAACAAAAAAAACTTCTGTATTCCCACAAGGAAAATTAACCCTCATTTTACACATCCTGAAGAACATTTATCAGGTAACACACACACTCACATAAACACATTACTCTGTATTTCCAAACACCCTTTTAATGAGTGATTTCAAGGTGCAACTGCACATGAGCCTGAGCCTAGTGAAAACCAGTGGTATAAATTCCCAGAAACTGGGCTGTGGAACAGTGGAACGGTGTTCTCTGGAGTAATGAAGCTCCCCCGGTACCTGTAGGACATGTTAGAGGAGTGTTTGTGACCAAGAACTAATCACCAACACCTGATCTTGCTTAAGGCTTATGTGGCTCAATGCCATCAGATCCTCACAGCAATCATTTGACATCTAGTGTAAAGTCTTTCCCAGACTAGTGGAGACTGATACTAATGTGTAGGGAAACACACTCCTGCTTACGAACCCTTGGTTAAGGAAAAATGCTGGAAGGTGAGTAGTCCACAAACCTTTGGCCAAAGTGTGTTTTTGAAGAAGAGAGAAAACAGATGAAAGAAGGAAAAAACTTTTTCTGGGTTTCAGCCAAAGTTTATATGAACTCAACTGGATTAGGAGCTTTAGGAGAGAGAGAGAGAGAGAGAGAGAGTGTGTGTGTGTGTGTTACTCAGTGCTCTATGAGCTTAGAGAAGCTGCATGATGTTATGCACATGGATCCAACACCCTGACACACATACACGAAGGGAGAGAGACAGAGAGAGGTCAACCGCAGTAATCTAGGAGACTACTGATCCAGCTGAGACAACACCCAGGATATCACACACACGCACAAACAAGGGCCAAGTGCTGCAACACAGTCAGTAGGAAGACTAGGTGTAATCCCAGCATTAACCTGGCCCAGAGAAAGTGAGGGAGAGAGAGAGAGAATCTTTTGAGAAGAGATAGTCTTGCTAACACACATACACACACACTTTCTCAATATTTCTCCCTCTTTCTGTTGTTTTTCTGCACTCTCTCCATTCCCACACTCCTCTGCTCAAAAATAGAAAACAACAGACTCAGCCTGATGAAGTGAACCTCAAACTCACTCTCTGATTACCCACAATTCCTTGTGGCATCCCAGTACCCCGTGGGTCACATGGGAGCAGACCACTGAGAACACTCTGACCTTCTGGCCTTTCTCAGTTTGGCTTCTGTTTTGACTCCGATCTCACAGTGAACTCACTCTCAACTAGTTTTCACAGCTTCTGTCTCAGCTACAGCTACACATGAATCTAGGGTCAACATGCTCAATGCCAAACATCGGTCTGTGGAGCAGTAGAACTGTTTTCTCTGGGGTTTTGGCGCTCCTATGACATTTGGGATGATGTTGAATGCAGGACTAACTCACTTGTGACACAGATCTGACTTTTTCCAGGGGTCTGGACATGTTATTTTCATATGTGTTACTAGAGGAACTGTCAGGGTGGTGTGATGAATAGATTCAGGGAGGCGGACACACTCGCTATAACACGGAATTTAATAAAGATGACAAAACAAACGAATTGGAGTAGAAACACGAACTAACATTACTAATAAACATGGGAAAGAGCACGAAACAACAATATAGGACTGGGGCAAAGAAACAAGCAAGAGAGACGGGTAAGAGTGAGGCGAGACACGAGGAAACAGGAAACAAACGACAAAGCAAACAAGATCAAACAAAGAAACTCAAACTCAAACTCAAAATGACCGATCCCAGGAAGTGAGGGAAGAGGGCTTAAATACATGAACTAACTAGACACACCTGACACGGATAACAAGGGAAACGATGACAAAAGAGGCGGAGGTAAGAGTGAAACGAGGGCGGAGCTAGGAATGACAACAAACAGACAGAGCCACATGGAAGAGGAAAACAAACCAGAAAGTGTCAAGGTGTGACAGACGCCCCCCCCAAGACGCGCAACTCCCGGAGCGCAAAAAACGAGACTCTCCAGGAGCTGGCGCAGGAGGGGGCCAGAAGAACAAGACCAAAAAAAAAAACGAAACTAGAAAAGATTCAGGATGGAAAAAGGGACTAGATTTAAACGGACAATGGACAGAACTAGAAAGAGGAGACGGAGATAAGGCAGGAGAAAACACACGTGACTGGACCTTGGGCTGAACACTGAACGGGGACTGAGACAAAACAGGAGCAGATACACGTGACTGGACAGAGGACTGAAGAGGACTAACAGGGAATTTGACATGAGACTGGACAAAGGGTTTAACTGGGAACTGGACATGAGGCAAGGGAACAGGGACCATGACATTAACAGGAACTGAAACAAACACGGTGACAGGGACCGGAATAGAAACAAAAACAGACAAAGGCACAGGGACAAGGACAGAGACAGGAACCAGAACAGGAACAGAAACAGGAACAAAAACAACTGGGTGGTACCCAGGACTGGCATGTGTCTGTGGGACTGTCCAAGGTGCCAGCCTGGGTACAGTTCTGGGGATTGGCCTCGAAGTCCTTGGGGCCGGAGCCACAGTCACAGGCTTAGAAACGGCCGGAGCCACAGTCACTGGCTTAGAAACGGCCGGAGCCACAGTCACTGGCTTAGAAACGGCCGGAGCCACAGTCACTGGCTTAGAAACGGCCGGAGCCACAGTCACTGGCTTAGAAACGGCCGGAGCCACAGTCACTGGCTTAGAAACGGCCGGAGCCACAGTCACTGGCTTAGAAACGGCCGGAGCCACAGTCACTGGCTTAGAAACGGCCGGAGCCACAGTCACTGGCTTAGAAACGGCCGGAGCCACAGTCACTGGCTTAGAAACGGCCGGAGCCACAGTCACTGGCTTAGAAACGGCCGTAGCCACAGTCTCGGAGATAGGAGCAGCTGAGGGAGCCGTACTCATGGAGACTGGAGACCCTGCGACGACGTCCACGGAGACAGGGGAACCTGCAGTGACGTCCACGGAGGCAGACGGAACTGCGACGACGTCCACGGAGGCAGACGGAACTGCGACGACGTCCACGGAGGCAGACGGAACTGCGACGACGTCATCCACGGAGGCAGACGGAACTGCGACGACGTCATCCACGGAGGCAGACGGAACTGCGACGACGTCATCCACGGAGGCAGACGGAACTGCGACGACGTCATCCACGGAGGCAGACGGAACTGCGACGTCATCCAAGGAGTCAGGAGGATGTGCGACGACGTCCACGAAGGCAGAGGAATCTGCGACGTCGTCCACGGAAACAGAAGAGGCGGGCGTCGCTCTCATGAAGACAGGAGAGGCGCGCGCCGCCTTCAAGGAGAGCTCCAGGCGTGCCATGATGCCTGTAAGCTTCTCCTGAATGTCAGGAGTGGGCGCAGAGCGGTGATTAGGAACTGGGGTCCTAGCGACGACGTCCACGGAGGCAGAAGAATCTGCGACGTCGTCCATGGAGACAGGCGCGGCCGGAAGCGCCGCGCTGAGGAAGACAGGCGCGGCCGTAGGCACTGCGCTCAGGGAGACAGACGCGGCAGTAGGCGCCGCGCTCATGGGGACAGGCGCGGCCGTAGGCGCTGCGCTCAGGGAGACAGGTGCGGCCGTAGGCGCTGCGCTCAAGGAGACAGGCGCGGCCGGAGGTGCTGCGCTCAAGAAGACAGGTGCGGCCGGAGGTGCCGCGGGCATGAAGAGAGGCGCGGCCGGAGGTGCCGCTTTTACGGGAGCAGGAGTTAAAACGCCCAGCGGGGCAGGATTTGACGAGTTGAGGATTTAGCGGGTTCGGACGCACTCTCGAGGGACTTCTTTGAACGTAGTTCCCCCGGAGATGCGTCCCTGTTAGCCTCATCTCTCATGTCCTGTGATCTGAGGCTAACAGCCCTTGTACATAACGCCCCCCCCAAAAATCTCTCCGGACCTGAGGGGGTAATTCTCTGGAGCTGGGTTTTCAGCCTGCTTTCTCCTCCGGCTCCGTCGATTCCCGCTGGAGGAATCACTCGATTCCTGAATCGAGTCTTCTGTTCGGGGGAAAGGAACCACACCGGACATGCGCTGAAGCCGTTGACTCCACTCCGAAGCCGCTTTCAACGCCTCCTCCACGGGATCTTTGCGGAACGGAGTACGGCGAATTACACCTCTCTTAAATGGGTAGTCCGTGCTAGCTGTGTCCATTCTTTGATCGGTCATTCTGTCAGGGTGGTGTGATGAATAGATTCAGGGAGGCGGACACACTCGCTATAACACGGAATTTAATAAAGATGACAAAACAAACGAATTGGAGTAGAAACACGAACTAACATTACTAATAAACATGGGAAAGAGCACGAAACAACAATATAGGACTGGGGCAAAGAAACAAGCAAGAGAGACGGGTAAGAGTGAGGCGAGACACGAGGAAACAGGAAACAAATGACAAAGCAAACAAGATCAAACAAAGAAACTCAAACTCAAACTCAAAATGACCGATCCCAGGAAGTGAGGGAAGAGGGCTTAAATACATGAACTAACTAGACACACCTGACACGGATAACAAGGGAAACGATGACAAAAGAGGCGGAGGTAAGAGTGAAACGAGGGCGGAGCTAGGAATGGCAACAAACAGACAGAGCCACATGGAAGAGGAAAACAAACCAGAAAGTGTCAAGGTGTGACAGGAACGCGACCTAAATGTGAACAGCCAGATCAGATTTCATGTCTGTTTTTTGAAGTTAAGCTAGAGACAAATATCTTGTTCATTTGAAAAAATTTAAAGTTAAAATCTTGAAATTGAACTTTGAAAAATACTACAATGTTTTCAAAAGTAAATATGTGTAGGAAGATTTGATTAAATACTGGAATTTGTTTGAATAAATTATTTCTTTTCATTGGTCAATTTCCTATATATTCTGATATTTATTCACTTATATTTTTCAGTTGCAGATTTTATGTTTTAAGATTGAGATCTTATTTTGGATACAGACCTTTTTTGAGAAGAGCACATGTTAATAAAACACTGTGTAAACACATGATATATAAAAGAAAACACACAGAAACTGAACCAGTTTAATTTAAAACACAATTTAAGATGGGACAGAACATCAGACTAAGAAATTAGAGAATAAGGAGCTATTTATTTACACTTCTTACCTGCTCGCTGCAGCCTGTCTTGATGAAGCGGACACCATTGCCAGCAAAGTGCTGGGAAACTAAAGTGTGGCTGTGGAACTACACAATCTGGCAGAGTTTATCACTCTTATACTGCGACTGGTGCCGAATGCTGTCTAAATGCTGTCACTATACAGAAATCTGTCACTAAAATCAATGTTTTAGATGAAATATTGTGTATAGTGTAAGTGTTCAGTGATAGTTCTCATAGTTAACACTAAGAAAGGGGCGGCACGGTGGCGCAGCAGGTAGTGTCGCAGTCACACAGCTCCAGGGACCTGGAGGTTGTGGGTTTGATTCCCGCTCTGGGTGACTGCGGGGAGTTGGTGTGTTCTCCCCGTGTCCGCGTGGATTTCCTCCCACAGTCCAAAAACACACGTTGGTAGGTGAATTAAAATAACACGAATCTGCCACTCAAAATCTGTATCAAAATATACATGAAAGTGAAAAATGAAAATAAATTATTCATTTTTTAAAAATCAAGAATTTAATTAACTTATCTATAAGTTAATTAACTTACGTTAATTAAAGTGATCTATCAAAATTCAGCTAAATCTGATCTAAGCAAATATTCAGAACTGATTAATAAGGCTTGAAATGTGAACTAAGCTTCACCCGTGTGTAGCCTGGGTGCTGTTACTAGCTGTGGATGGAGGAAGGCGGTGTGGGGGGTACACTCTGCTGTGTATTAGCCTTCGGATGGAGGTTTGTAATGCCACAGGAATCTGCTTCCTCTGTGTCTGTACAATAATAATGCCAGTGTGTGAGTCTGGGAAAGTCTTAGGGCCACGGTCTCAACAGGACGAAGGCTGTATTGTTTTATAAGTGTATGTGTTTCTGTTTCATATTACAGGATGGAGACCACTAATAATAGCTAAACAATGCTCTGAGGTGGTTTGCAAACCAACTTCCACCTCTCTGACCCTGCCGACTCTGACTCTCCTGGGAAGGCTTTACACTAGACGCTGGAACATTTCCGTGAGGATTTGATAACAGCCTTGAGAGTACTGACGTGGCTTAATATACTAAAACAATGACCTAGGAGCACCACGTTTTTCTCAATTACTACTGATCATAAGTGCTCTCTACTGCTGAAACAACCTGTAACTCAACTGAAAGTGAAAAACTAATTTAAGCTTTTTTCTTCCCATTTAAACCCATTGTTATCTCAATGTGGTGTATATATAATGTTATTTTTCATGCACAATTTCAGCTTATTTCTGCATTTCTTGTGTCTACAAACGTTCAGGCACACACTAAGGACCCTTCAGGCAATGCTTCGGAAAACTGTCTCTAAATAATTGGGCTGAGCACTGTGTATCTGATCGGCTCTGATCTGATCGAAATGATGCAACGAGGTCCAATTCCACCTTAAACCAATCACAGAGAGAGGAAGACTGTCTGATCACAAGGAGAAGATAATTGAGCAAAAGGGCTGTTAGAGGAGCTCTTTAAACTGATTAGAACTAAATAAAAGGGTGAATACTGATGTGTGAGCTGAAGACAGTTGCGTCATGAAGCCTTTGAGGCTTTCTGCTTCAGTCTGTGAGCAAGGGGCATTAAAAACCTTCATAACATCGACAGCAGAGTTGATGCTGTAATCACACTAGACATATACGTTATAGACAGAATGCCACCACTACCACAAAGACGGGGAAAGTCAAAGGTTCCATAACTCAGACCTGAAAATGTTCAGAGATGAAAATGGGACATAACAGCCAAAAAGACAGCCAAAAAGTCCTGTCTCCTTCAGATAAATAGCTCTGAAAAATTTCATCTCTGAGACAGAGGAGAACTTCAGGACGTACTCTTCTGGATAGGTTTTAAAAGTGTTAGAACATTGCTGTGAGGATTTGATGGTATTCAGCCACACAAACATTCACCCTTTAAGCTATCCCTCTCTGAGAGACAGGAGACCATCTAGCTCCACTCTCATTTCAGAGCTGAACACATCCACAGCTGCCTGTGTCCATCCTTCCACTGTGAGGAAAACAGAGGGTCAGGTTTAACAGTTGCCTCTCTCTCTCTCTCTCTCTCTCTCTCTCTCTCTCTACCACAGCTCATTTCCCCATCCTTTCAATACATAGACCTATTATTTCATCTGACACTGAATAAAGGGTTTTTAAATTGACTCACTTTCTATCTCTTATTTGTTCTCTCTCTTCATCTCTCTCTACTCTCTCTTTTATCTGCCTCTCCTTTTTCTTTTTTCCTTTCTCTATTGAGTTCTCTCTAAACCCAGAGAGAGAGAAAGATAGAGTGAGAGAGCCCTAATTCTCTCCACTGCTGCTTCAGCTGATGAAACAAGTCAGTAACAAACACACCACACATTTCCACAGAAAAGACGGATGTGTGTCTGTGTGTGCATGTGTCATTCTTTGTCTGTTCCCTGAAGATGCTCTTGAATCTTAGAAATACCATTAAACATGTTTCAGAATGAACACTCACTCTGTTACAAGAGCAATCAATATTTCTACCAATTACTTTCACAATTACTTGAGCAATCAGGGGAACTAATGTAGCAGAATTAACAGGTAGTGTACTCCTCCAAACGTGTTGCATAGCAGGTCAAATCTGGACTACACATTTAACCCATTTTAGGTTGTGAACACACGCACATGCAAATTACTACAGGGACAGTGAGCACACATACACTGGTAGTGGTGGGGGTGCTCTGGAGCAATTGAGTGGCGGTGAGGTGACATGCTCAAGGGCACTTCAGCTGTGGATGTTGAGGGAGGGGACAGTGCTGTTCCTGTGTAGGTTTTGTGTTGCTAAACAGAACAGTAAAATAGCTGCTGGATGTTTTCCTCACCTTGCGTAGGTTTCCAGAGCGTGTGCCGAGAAACGCAATGCAGTGTCCATTGTAGACATACGAGGATACAGCAGTCAGTCGCTCGTCTGTCTCCACATACACCACTCGCCCACTCACCAGCTCTGAACCACCCAGGGGTTGGTTAATATCCAGACCACAGAAATTATCATCTATAGGCACTGGCTGGGAGAGAGAGAGAGAGAGAGAGAGAGAGAGAGAGAGAGAGAGAGAGAGAGAGAGAGAGAGATCAACAACTACAGTAATCTAGCAGATTTAAGTTTTAAATTTTCCATTCCACATTAAATAGCTTCTAATTTAAGGTTTGCAATCTGGTATTTACTTGCTTTGTCATCCCTGAATGTACCCGTTTCTGCTACATAGAGTGGGTCCCTTACATGTGGCAGCCTTAATCATTATGGTGATGAAGTTTCTCATTTTAAAAATTAATTTCTCCTTTAATGTTTCATATGGGTGTGAATGGGAACCAAACATCCCTGACCCCTGTCCATGCTCCAGTTCCTGTCAGTCCTCCCATAGCGGGAGGAATTAAAATGAGAAGCAGGTCTGCTGTGTTCTGGACGCTTAAGTAAATCAGGCATTTAACTGCGGGGCTTGAACAGCAGCAGAAATATCAGTGCACACGGAGTGCCCCACCTTGTTCCCATTGCATACAGATGGCGTGTTGCTGCCGTATGTTTCCAGGCGTCTGGGATTGTCCAGTGTGGTGCAGCTCAGTAACACAAGCCCAGGAGAACCAGGCAAGTTCTCACTAACTACCCACTTACTGCTTATCTCAGGGGTGCATTACTAACCCCAGGCATTAAAATAACCATCAGGTACAGGTGAGTTTTTGAAGGAATTGTGGGATACATTCACTCAGCGAAAAATGTATTGCTCACACTTTGCTCTGTAATGATTCAGAAGACATAATGGGGATTTTCCTAAAAGTCCTTAGTAGAAAAATGAGGAGACATCTGGCAAATCTGAGCAGTTTATCTTATTGATATCTCCACTAAAACTCCAGAAGGGACAACTGTCAAATCACTGAAGTCTTTGTATCAGGAAACACACTTGAGACACACATTTTGTCTTTCCATCCAATCTCATTGTTGTCAAGGAGAAAATACAGAGATATTAAGATCTCCTTTTCATTTTACTTTTTTCTAGGTATCCAACATTTTTGAGATGAAAGTTACCAACCCAAGTTTGCTCCTTTTTGCTCTTCTGGAAAGATTTCACACTAGATGCAGTGGAACATAGCTGTGAGCATTAGATAGCTTTTGGCCACAAGAGTGTTACAATAAGATTGAGTGCTGATCTTGGGTGATTAGTTCTGGATCACAAACAATATTCAACTCCCACAAGCCACTTCAATCTCTCTGAACTACTGAATAAAATCAAGGCTTTAGCGAGCCACACACTAGCCTCTGCAGCCCCAGGCTTTTGCTGCCCTTCGCTAACAGGCCACGGCATTAGCATTACTCTGTGGCTCTGTAACAGCCGTCTACAGCACATTAAATTTAATGAATACGAGCCAGAGGAGTGTAGAACAGCCCGATTTGCAAATTTACTGTCTGGAGGGGTGAAAGACAGGATACAGAAAACTCATAAAATAGAACATGTACAGCTGGAGGAAAACTAGCATTCAAGCTTTTACATATATAAACATGTTGGAACATTGAACATTTGAGGAAGGCTTAAAGATTTCTATCATTTTTATTTTTTATTAAGACGTAATCATCATATTTGTTTCATTTAGACTCTGCAAGTGTTGTTACATTTATTCCACTCATTTCTTAAAAGGTTTAATTTTCGAGAAGGAATACTGGTATCTATGTATCTAGAGTTTTTTCCATTGGTAAGGGCTTCATGAACTGTACTGAAAGCTTTAGAAGTTACGTTAACTACCATAACAATCATGTGTTAATCCAATTTATGGTTTTATATGAACACATGTTAAACAAGAACACACAGTGTCATTCATGTAAAGCACTGAGTAATGCTCCTAATGGAGCACTTTCTTAAAACTGAGTGAATAAATTAGATAGATTCAACTATAGATTCAAATTTATTGTCATAGTTCAGTACAAATACAAGGCACTTACACTTAATATCTAAGTATGTATTAATAATATATACAATTTACTGTATGTCTATATTTATATCAATATAAACAATATAAACACAAGATTGTGTTTGTGAGTGAGTGAATTACAAGCTATCTAAACTAACTAAACTAACTAAGTTTAATTCATGTTTCTTACTGTCTTCTGTTTAAACCCTGTTGTTTCAATAAAACCAAAATTCGAAACCATTCTTACCGCCTTGGTGCACTGGACGTCCTTCCCCAGCAGCCAGTGCAGCTCCAGGTTTCCTTCGCCCTGATAGCAGGAGCGAAGTCTGTCTTTAATCCGAGCATTGATGTCACGGATGGTGAAGAGGCAGAGGGCCGAGTCATCCGAGGGTCTTTGGTACTGTTTCTGTCCTTTAGAGAATACAGCGAAGAGAACATCATCCTGTTCACTGCCGTTTAGCGCCTTGGCGAGTACACTGCCAGCTTTGGCTAGGTAGGCCGCCTGCAGCAGCCGAAACTCCACCCCTTTCCGGACGCAGCCAATGGGCAGTGAAACGTACGAGTGGAACTTATTGTCTCCTTTGCAGAGTCGCACAATGCGGGAGGTGTAGAAGAGGTCGCTGGGAGATCCGCTGGCATCTGAGGTCTCTGGTTGAACGGTGAGAAAGTAAACAAATCCACCGCTAGCAAAGCCGTAGATGTAGTAAATGTCGAACTGGGAGACTAGCGCTAGCGTGTCTGAGGGTATCTTGACTAGTGATGATAGGAAGTCTGTGTGAAGTTCGTAATCCAACATTGCTGCAGACTCAGGATCCCTGGGAAGCTTCCTAGCAGAGATGGTGGGAAAATAATCCTGCTTTCCTCCAACCGCAGTGCCAATGTATAATGTAGCATCACCGCGGACACCGCGGGAATCATGGTGTCTAACAATTACGCCACACATTCCTCCAGTGCTGTTGACACTAGAGAAGTAGTGCTCCTTTTTATGGGACGGTTCTGCCAAGACAAACAAGTCATCCAGCCTCAGCAGCTTGCAGACGCCCTGGTAAAGGCTCCCACAGGCTAGCAGCCGGTTCTGAGAGTGGTCTATTAGCAGCAACTTGTTGACATTGTTGGTGTAAGAGAGTGGCTCCGAACAAGGCTGCATTATTAGTGGAGGGTAACATGCTTGGTTGTCCAGTTCCGGTCCAGTGTTGTGGGTCACCAGGAGATCCAACTCGGACGACAGCTTGTAGATGCGGTTAACTCCGCCCACATAAACAGTGCCAGTTGATTGGTGGACGGCGAGGTGACTCAGGGTCCACTCTCTTCTGTCCGACTGGAAGGTGTTCATGTTTTGGCTGAAACAGATGGCGACAAACCACAAGCAGATGACAAGCTGGAAATTTAAGGTCTCCATTCTTGAAGAAATTCTGCAAATTCAGTCCAGCTGAAAAACTGAAACAAGCTCTCTGTCGCCCCCAACAGGTGGACTGGAGGTCAACACTCACATCCTGGGCCTAAAAGAGAGGAGATAAAGATGGAGAATGAAATTTCTGTTGAAGAACATCCCTCAGTTCCACTGTATTAGCCAACACTCCAACAATCACGCGCCATGCTACAAGCAGTGTTTATTTCATTAAGATGGTTTCAGAATGGTTACTGCTGTTGTCAATTGGCCACAGATGTTTTTTAGACATTCTGTGATCTCAAAAAACAATAAGAAAAACTGATGGTTTTTTTTTTTCAAATCATAAAACGCCTCATATTCTACTCACAAACCCAAATGTGGCATGAATTTTTAAAGTTTTTCAATAAGCCACGAGTCAGAAATTATTAAAGCCAATGTAGGACGAGATGTTTCAAGGCTCCAGCAGGAAACCCAGGAGGGCTGAAGACAAACAGCGGATTAGACAGTGCTGTAATTCCATGAAAACACACAGAGCTGCTGCTTCTGAGGCAAAAAACATCCCTTCAGCACAGAGCTCATGATCTACAGCAGAGAGAGAGAGAGAGAGAGAGAGAGAGAGAGAGAGAGAGAGAGAGAGAAAGAGGGGGAGAGAGAAAGGAGGGGGGAAATATTTTTTCTGGAAAACTTAACATTGGTCCTGACGAGACAACACAAGGGAGAAACTCTCTCTCTCTCTTTCTCTCTCTCATCTAGCTTATTCTATCTGTTGTGTGCTGTAACATTCATCTGGGGACATGACTCTTGTAACCAGTTTAATAAGAACAATCAAAAGTGTGTGTGTGTGAGAGAGAGAAAGAAACAAAGAAAGAAGTAAAGAGAAAAGGGGAAAGACAGAGAAAATGTTCTGGAAATGAGGAGTGGGAAAAACAGAGGGAAAAGGAATATGGGAATGAGAGAGAGAGAGAGAGAGAGAGAGAGAGAGAGAGAGAGAGAGAGAGAGAGAGAGAGAGAGAGAGAGAGAGAGAGAGAGAGAGAGAGAGATTCAAGGCGGGATCCTTGAATGCCTGTCAGCATTAACTCTCATTAACTAACTGTGACTGCAGGGGTGGTCCACACACACACACACACACACATACACTTCTACCTACTGTGCATTAGTGATGTCATTACATTAGAAAGTTAATTTATTAATTACACTTCCCAATGTTGCATCTATCTTCTGCTCACCCCCCACTCTCTCTCTCACGCTCCACCTTTCTCCTCCACCTCTATCCATTTCTCTTTCGTCCCACACTCTGCCCCCCACACCTCTTACCATCACTCTGTCTCTCTCTCTCTCTCTCTCCACCCCCTCTCCCACTCTCTTTGAGAACAGAATTAATCTTTCCTGTGTGAGCAGCGTTCCCATATTAATGTTATTAATTTTTATTCCTCTTTTTTCCAGAGTGAGCGAAAGTCGTAAGTGATTCAGGGTGCACCCCCCTCTCTGCTTTCCTCTGTAATTTCATTAGCATATTTTACTCATATCTGAGGCAGAAAGAGTCACATTAGGAGGCAGGCGGAGGCCGGCAGTGCAGGGGTCCTGTAGCTAACGTCTCATCACTAATCAGCAACAACTGAGAATTTCCTGTGTCCAAAGGTTTATGGACATACTTTATACTTTCAGTGGTTTCAGGATGGTGAACACAGATGTTCAGACACCTCCCTCCCCCACCTCCCTCTCTCTCTACTGTACTGTTTTGAGTGAGGGCTCTGGGTGAAGAGACTTTGAACTGGAGAAAAGCTGTGTTTAAATAAATCATCATCACATTACTACTAGCCTTACTCTCCCGCCCCCTCTCCCTCTCTCACTCACACACCCCTACAACCATTGCCTCTTTCTTTACGTTCTTCTCTGTCATCTCTCTCCCTTTCACCCATGCCCTAAATTATAAGCCTGTCCTTATAAGCCTCTATAAACCACCCTCTCTCTCTCTCTCTCTCTCTCTCTCTCTCTCTCTCTCTCTCTCTCTCTCTCTCTCTCTCTCTCTCTCTCTCTCTCTCTCTCTCTCTCTTGTGTGTGTGTGTTTCCATATTGATTATGTGTTGTAACTACAGACAGTTCATTAGGGGAAAAATCTATTAAGTGTCATTTCAACTAACCACAGCGTCTGTGTTCTGACCATTGTCTGTCACACACAATTATGTGCTCACTCTGACACCAGAATGTGAGGTAAAAAGCACCACTGTGTCCAGTTGAGTTCAGTTTTGTTGTGTGGAATCATGTGGAGTTGTGTTGTTTTGTACACACACACACACAGCTTTGTGTGATATTAGCAGCGTCTCATGATTCATGCCCAAACAGAAGCTGAGAATCTTCCAGCTCCAAACATGAGTTGATATTATTATTCCCTATTTTGAATGGCTTTATTTAAGTGTCATATTGTACAAAATATCTTGATAGAGTAGCGCAGTCCAATGAAAGGATATGGGATGCTCTGGAGTAGCTGAACATAAGCCTAAAGTCATCATGCCCATAATCTAGAGTCCACCAGGTTGGCTGATGTGCAGTGGAACTGTGTTTTCTAAAGGGATGGAGCTCTTTGTGATGAGCTGGAGTGGTGTTTGTGATAATAATCATAAAGCATCCATCCCTGACCCCCCTGGCTAAGGTACTACGTAAAATAGTGTCCAACTATCCTAGTGCATCTCTGGTAAATCCACTGCGATGGAGAGGTCATTCAGAGGAGAGTGAATGTGTACGTATTCAGACAGATTGCTGCATCTGCATCTCTGCAGCTTTACAACACGAGAGCTGTGAGTTACGAGCCCCCAAGGCCAAACACCATGCCGTCACTGTGGAGAACAAGCCCGGCTTTGTCTGAGTGATCATGAGTGAACATGAGGCCTGAGGACATGAACACTCCTCAATATAATCACAAATATAATCACAGAAACGTCCACACAGAGCTGTTCATTCAAATTATGACAGCATACGCTTTAATGAATACGGTTCTGATAATGCACTGGACGATTAATGGAGCTTCAGGCCTTCAGGGTGCATCCAGTTTACAAAATCTTCAGAGAGGATCTGTACTAACGGCCACTTTAAATTCCCCCACTGTGGACAAAGGGTGTATAATCTCTATACAAAACATCTGCAAGAAATCTGCAGCTACACATGAGCTTACAGAAAGGTGGTTTTATTTTTAAGCACCTTTCATACACAATGATGATTCAAAGTGCTTTACAGAAATAAAAAAAGGATACAGTAACAACAATAAAAGTAGTGAAATTGTAGATAATAATTTTCAGGAAATGATTATGAAACATTAATCATTAAAAAACATTAAGGCAATTTAAAATAAGGATTTAAACATGAAAAGGCAGTTTAAGCCATTAAAACAGTGCTAAAATAAGGATTATAACATGAAAAGCAGTTAAAATAGTGCTACAAAAAGACTGCAAAAAAGACAACAAATCAGTATATGTAACTAATGTAACTAATAAAATGCCGTAATAAAATAAAACTGAACTGTGTTTTAAAATGAGCTGTTAGCTGCTCAAATAGGAATCTTTTAAGCCCGTGTGGAGCTGTGGAGCAGTGGAATGGAGGGACTAAGCTCCTTCCAAAACCCAGAACTAATCATCCAATATCAGCACCTAACCTCACTGATGGTTGCGTGGCTGAACTCCATCAAATCCTCACAGAAGAGTTCCACTGCATGTAGTGTGAGTTGCTACAGAAAAGAGGAACACACTCTTTGATGCTGGAAGAACCAGATTTCCATAAACTTTTAGCTACATAGTGTGTCTGAAAACAGCCCACTGACATAGCAGCACTGAACACTAACAAACACAGACATTAATATTTCTAATATATAATATATCTATATAATATATATTATAATATATTATAATATATCTAATATTTCTGAATAAAAGGTGTGAGTGCTGTGTGTTTGTGTTTTGGCAATGTTTCAAATTGTGGGGACAAAAATCTGTTTACATGCACACATTGTCTTCCTAACTGGACAAAAATCTAATGAAAAATCAATACATAAAAACATGCTAGGTTTAGGGTTAGGTATTATGTTAGGAATTAGGTGTGTGTGTGTGTGTGTGTGTGTGTCTGTGTGTCTGTGTTTGTCTGTGTGTGTGTGTGTGTCTGTGTGTGTGTGTGTGTGTGTGTGTGAAGAATCTGAGTAATACTCATTACAAATGAAGGCATAAATGTAACTAGCATATTGCTAGGAGCCACAATCAGGTTGCATGAGAGACGGCTGAACTTTTAGCCCCTGTGCTTTCTTCTGAAACAAACCTCTCTCTCTCTCTCTCTCTCTCTCTCTCTCTCTCTCTCTCTCTCTCTCTCTCTCTCTCAGGGTTTGCCATGTGCTAGCGTTAGCGTGGATGCATTAGTGTGGAGGATGGTGAAAGTGTTCGTCTTCCACATGAGCGAGCGGTTTGCGCACTTGACTTCCCAATGAATAAATGAAGGCAATTAGCGGATCTGTTTACAGACAGAAGTGGGTCAAACAAAGGCACGCAGTGGAAAAAGAGCAGGAGGAACATGGAGGGTAAAAAAGAAGGAAAAAAAAGATGAAAAAGAAGTAAATGTGCAGATGAAAAACAGATGTATGACTATTATAAATATGAAAAGAAAGAAATGAAATTAGATGCTTTTGAGCAGCTGCACATGAGCCTAAAGTCACTAGGCCCAATGCCATGAGTCTGCCAGAGGGGTCTAAATATACAGAATTTTACTGCAGCAAAAAGGAACTTCAAATTAACACTCTTCAGTTCAGAAGACATAGATTAGCAGGTGTCCACTAACTCAAAGGGAGACAACAGGAGACTATTCGCTTGTTAAGTGTGACGCCACACCTGACATTTCGCTGTTTCCGGGTCCAATCATGCCTTCGGTCCCTTGTCATACATTCATACACGTGTTTACTGTTTGAATAAAGCTGATTATACCACAGTTAGTTCCTGCAATTTTATTGGCTGGGCGATGTTCCAGGAATGCCAATATTACATGATAATGTCACTCTGATCAAAGCTCTTCAGGTATCACTCCGCAAAATATATGTAACTTAGCAACGATGCCAGCGCTTACAAAACAGCACTATGCCTGGACTTTTTCACCTATCGGGGAACCGGTTCATTTTCTGTTCATGCACCGTATTTTGAACAGAGAAAAGAGTTATGGCGCAGTTCACCATAATGTGCTTTCTTATTTATAAACAAAACAAAATCGAGTGGGGGGAGGGGAGTAATTTTTTTTTCTATGTGGTTTCTTTAATTGTGTTAAACTCAAGTCTAGGCGGTTATTTTTTCTTCGCTGCTCTCGTTCACCAGCTCAGCAGCATGGCTTTGGAGCGATGTTCCAAAACATTCACTTTTGAGAGTTGTATCTCCCTCAGTTCTGTCTCTAGGAGGAGAAAACCGTTTAGGCCATGACTTTCCCGTCATTTTAAGGTAAAAATATTTATATTATATTATTACATTATTATATTATATTATTATAATAATATAATAATATAATATAATATATTATATGATAAAATAGTTATTTTAAAGTAGAATTAATTCATGTCTAAATACATTTAGATATTAGTTGGGTTTCCATTAAAAATGTTTGCAAATGTTTTGTGTAATAAAAGGAATATTGGCGGAAAAGAAAATGCGAAATGAGTCGTGTTTGCATCCACTGCACTTTTTTGTGAAGTGGTTGCCGGATTGGTCCGGGGCTCTGGAGGGTGGTGTGTTGCATGCTCAGTATGTATATACCAACTGAAAGATCATTGTTTAATCTAAAGCCACTTTTCCATCACCCTTTTGCGCATTTGTGCATTTCCACCTCATCCAAGTGTAAAACTCTTTTTGCGATACATGGGTGTTTTTTTCCAATTGAGGTTTTTTCATGCGCATTTTTATAATTCGCAAAAACTCCTTTGCTGGAAAACCCACTATTGTGTAAGAAGTGAGCTAAAGCTAAACTTCCACAGTTTATCCACACTGGGGAAAAGCTTCTGGAGACAATGGGAGTCCGGGGGTCCCTTTCAGCTTAGGATTTTCCACTAGGAGTAGATTAGTGTACTAAAAAACAACAGCTGTCCACACACACAGAGGCAATTATGCTCCTCTCGGTAGCCTTGAGTAATATAAAGCGTGTGTGCCAGTGTGTGTGTGTGTGTGTGTGTGTGTGTGTGTGTGTGTGTGTGTGTGTGTGTGTGTGTCTGTGTCTGTGTGTTCTCCACTAACTCTGTAAGGAGATGATAGTTACAGGCTTTACTCTTCTGAGAAGACAGTGGAGCAGTGGAACTGTGTTCTCTTGAGTGATGGAGGCAATTTATGAGGCTGAATGCCATCAAATCCTCAGCCCTCAGCTTTCTCTCTCCTCCCTCTCTCTTTCTCTCTCACCCCCGCCCTCACTCTCTCTCTCTTTCTCTCTCTCTTGCACACACCAGACAGGATCAAAGCCCCCTCACATACACATACAGACACACACATTGTGAAGTGTGTAGTAATTGCGCAAGAGCAGACGGCAGCTGATCAAAGCTCCAGATTCTCAAGTTTCCTTTCGCAAACGCTCCACTCTGACATTTACAGAAAACTCCTTCATGCCTCTTACACACACACACACACACACACACCGGCACACACACAAACATACACAGATACCCAGACAAACACACAATCTCCCTCTCACACACAAACACGAGAGAGAAAAAAACAGAATTACAGATACCCAGAGAGGACACGTCACCCCCTACACTTCCTGTGGGGTCTATCAGAATCCGGTGTGATATAATAACACTGAGGTGCACTAGAGTCCCCTGCTCTGAAGCGGGGGGATCTCCCTCTTATCTCCATCTATTCCATCCCTCCTTCTCTTACACAATTCTTTCATTCTTCTTTTCTCCCCTTTCTCACTTGCCCCCTCTCTTTTTCTTTGTCCCCACCACTTTCCCTGTTCTGTCTATCATTCTCTCATCCACAGTTGCCCCCACCCCCTCTTGTTGGTTCAGTGCCCGATGTTTCTGGGGAAGTATCATGGCTAATACTTACACTGATCGCACTGCTGTGGTCTGGTTTTCAGCATCTATATGTGTGTGTGTGTGTGTGTGTGTGTGTGTGTAAGAGAGAGAGAGACAGAGAGACCATGTGTGCATATAACTGTATTATGTTTGTATCAACATTGCCATATTTCTCTCTCACTCTGTGTGTGTGTGTGTGTGTGTGTGTGTGTGTGTGTGTGTGTGTGTGTGTCTGTTTTATAGTGATTGAAATCAGTCAGGGTTGTGCCTGTGCCAACAGAGCCATCTGCTTACTGCTCCAAACCTCTCTACCTCTACCTCTCTCAACCGTTCTCCCGTTCCTTTCTTTCTCCTTCTCTGTTTCTTTTCTCCCCTTCTCTCTACCCCTACGTCTCTCCCCATTCTTCCATCTGTTTCCTTTCTTTCTCCATCTCCCCTCTCTCTATATGCCTCCGGTTTCCTTTCTTTCTGAATGTGTTCACCAGTGAAAGTGGACCTGAGAGAAGTGTTTCACACACACACACACACACACACACTAAACTTCTTTGTGTTCCATCTCGTCCTTGTCCTGGTCTAACGACTACGATTCTGACCTTCGTCAGAACTGTCTATGGGCAACACCACAATGAAATAACACTTGAACGTACACACACACACACACACACACACACATACACACACACACCCACACAATACACTATACAGACACACAAAATATCACACATACACACACAAAGATCAGCGTAAAGTATGTTCTAATCTGTATTGAAAAATACATTGGATTTAAAACACCACTGTTGTTCAACTCTGTTGAATTCTGAATGACAATGTTAAAACATACCACACAAACTCCCACACACACACACACACACTCACACACATAAACATACAGTGAGGCTCCTGTTCAGGATTGCAGCATCTGAGCATTCAGATTTAATTCGTCTACAAGTGTTCATCTTTGTCTCTCTCTCTCTGCTCAGTACAGGGTGGAGGTCATGTTAGTCTTCTCTTTCTTTTCTCTGTCTGAACACAAAGCATCAGAGGTGCTCACTGCTCAGAGTTAGAAAGTGAGACCCTCAGGAGGTTGTGTTCGGACCACCACAAAGTTACTAACCTCACGCTGTAGGAACACGAACCTGATTCGCCACTGGAGAATGACGGGGCAGTTAGAGCAGTTGGAGGGGAAAGGCTGAGGAAGTTGGGGTGCATTGGGGGCATGGGAGAAATGCATTTAGTGTGACATGGAGCAAATTGGTGGAGAATTATGGGGAAGAATGGGCCAGTCAGTGTTGTATGGGGCAAAAATAGTGCTGTATGGGGCAGTAATGGGAGGATTTGGGGGAGGGTGGTCAGTGAAGCCATCTGAAGATGATGCAATGGTTGACATTTGTGCTCTGAGGAAAAAATGGGTCAGTGATTTTGCCCGAGTGATGATGATGAAGTGTCTAAATGGAGACAGACAAAGGCTGGGGGTGGAGCCTGGGGCATTACAGTGCCGGGGGTGGTGGGGTAAAGGGAGGTGGGGGCATTATTCACGACTTTTCCCTGGTCATTTCCCTGCTCAGAGAAATAAATCCACACACAGACAGACCCCCTAACTCTCAGAGAATTAATGATGGTTTTTGCTAGAGTAGAGAGCAGTCCTCACACACACATACACACACACACATGCACACACTCAGCAAAGACTTTATTCATTTTCACTTCAAAAATTAACTTTCTTTACTACTACTGCTGTATAATAAGACTTTAAATATAATCTCCATCACCATCATCATAATAACCATAAATACTACTATCACCATTATCATCATTACCTTCATCATTAACACTACCATCATCATCACCATCATCAACATCTCTATCACTAGAGTCTATATATCTTTGTCACCATTACATCAGCATCACCTTCATCACCACCATCAGAATCACCTTCATCACAACCATCAGCATCACCTTCATCACAACAATCAGCATCACCTTCATCGTCACCTTTATCATTACTTCATCACCATTAGCATCACCTTCATCACAACAATCAGCATCACCTTCATCGTCACCTTTATCACTACTTCATCACCATTAGCATCACTTTCATCACAACTATCAGCATCACCTTCATCATCACCTTTATTACTACTTCATCACCATTAGCATCACTTTCATCACAACTATCAGCATCACCTTCATCATCACCTTTATCACTACTTCATCACCATTAGCATCACTTTCATCACAACAATCAGCATCACCTTCATCGTCACCTTTATCACTACTTCATCACCATTAGCATCACTTTCATCACAACTATCAGCATCACCTTCATCATCACCTTTATTACTACTTCATCACCATTAGCATCACTTTCATTACAACTATCAGCATCACCTTCATCGTCACCTTTATCACTACTTCATCACCATCAGCATCATCTTCATCACAACTATCAGCATCACCTTCATCATCACCTTTATCACTACTTCATCACCATTAGCATCACTTTCATCACAACTATCAGCATCACCTTCATCATCACCTTTATTACTACTTCATCAACATTAGCATCACTTTCATTACAACTATCAGCATCACCTTCATCGTCACCTTTATCACTACTTCATCACCATCAGCATCATCTTCATCACAACTATCAGCATCACCTTCATCATCACCTTTATCACTACTTCATCACCATCATCATCATCACTACCATCACCTTTATCACCACCTCATCACCATCAGCATCACCTTCATCACCATCAGCATCATCTTCATCATAACCATCAGCATCACCTTCATCGTCACCTTTATCACTACTTCATCACCATCAGCATCACTTTCATCACAACCATCAGCATCACCTTCATCGTCACTTTTATCTCTATTTTATTTCTACCATTATCATCACTACCATCACCTTTATCACCACCTCATCACCATCAGCATCAGCACCACAGCACCATCAGCACCACATTTGTCACAACCATCAGCATTACCTTCAACAACATCAGCATCACCTTCATTGTCACCTTTATCACTACTTCATCACCATCATCATCATCATGACTACCACCACCTTCATCACCACCATCACTTTTAGCATCACTATCATGACCTTCAGCACCACCACCACCACCTTCATCACCACTACCACTCACCTTTATCACCCTCAGGATCACCTTTATCACCACTTCATCACCATCATCATCATCATCATGATGAATACCATCACATTCATCACCACCTCATTACCATCATCATCTTCATCACCTTTAGTATCACTACCACCACCTTATCACCATGACCATTGCCTTCATCACTTTTAGCATCACTACCATCAGCAACACCTTTATCACCAATTCATCACCATCATTTCTACCATCACCTTCATCATCATCATTACCATCAACTTCATAACCACAACCAGCACCTTCATCATCACTACCATCACCTTCATCACCACCACCATCACTTTCATCACAACCATCAGCATCACCTTCATCACATCATCATCACTACCATCCCCTTCATCACCACTTCATTGCCATCATCATCACCACCATCGCATTCAGTATCACTACCATTACCTTCATCCCCACCACCACAATCACCTTTATCACCATCAGCATCACCTTTACCACCACTTCAACACCATCATCATCAATACCATCACCTTCATCACCAGCTCATCACAATCATCATCACCACTACACCAACATTGGCATAACCTTCATCACAACCATCAGCATCACCTTCTCCACCATCAGCAGCACCTTCACCAACATCAGCATCACCTTCACCAACATCAGCATCACCTTCACCAACATCAGCATCACCTTTATCTCTATTTCATCACAATCATCATCACTACTATCACATTCATCACCACCATCACCTTCAGCATCGCTACCATCATCTCCATCCCCACTGTCCTTATCATTATTAAATTAAACTGTAATAATGAAATGGCCCTGAAGAACAGCCCCTTGTTCCACGCTGCAGGACACCAGCTGATTTTAAATGTGCTCTAAAAATAAACTTGACTTATTTACTCAACACACACGCACACATTTTTAAATGCACATTTATTGGAAGGAAATCAAACACAAACAGCAGTAATTCAGTAATTCTCATTCAGAGGAGGACTAGTCCCTCTAGTGCATCATTTCCAGCTCATCAGCTCATTCAATATGTGTGTGTGTGTGTGTGCGCGCGCATGCGCGCCTCTGTGTCTGTTTCACAACTGGATACAGCCATATGTAGATTTTACAAACTGTAAAATCCAGATCTAAGAACCGAATTAAACCATTTTTATATTTTTCTCATCATATAAATACATTAAACATTTTACAATAATTACAAAAAAGACAATTTTCCCAGCTTAATTTCAAAAAGGAAACTTAACAGTTAAGAATGTTCTGAAATTTTAACACAGTGCATGCAGCTTCATTAAGGTGTTATTTTCCATGGTATGAGCAATTTAACGATTAATACATTTACATTTCGCTGTCAGGATTAATGTAATACTATGTAAGATTGGAAATTGTTGCTCCTGTGCTCCCCCTAAAGTTGCAGTGTAATTCACTATTACAACACTTTCCAGAAATATCCTGTTCCAAAAGTTACATAGTGCAGTTTCTGCAGTGCTGAGCCTGGTGTAGCCATGACAGAGGCTCTGTTCTTCCTATGACAACTCTGTGGAGTATCACACTGATTTTCACATTTTAATTTTAAGGTAAAAATACTACCTAGTGTTGCTTTAATATCATTGAAAATGTCCTGACCTAGCAGTGCATGAAAAACACACACAACCGATCTTGTATCTGTGACTTGTTGGGACATTACATAGATGTCCATTAATTTTGTGGGGACTTACTGGTAACTTACTGAGAAAGACCCTAAACTTAACCCTAATCGTAATCCAACATTAAAACCTGTCTTGACCTACACATGTAATGGTTACGTTGTGGGGACAAGTTACAGTTTCCCACAAAAAAGAAATGTCCCCACAGTGTGAGTGTGTAAATGGGTTCTCTCTCTCTCTCACTCACACACACACACGGCACGCACTTGAAGTTGATTGCACTCAGCCCGTTTGTCACTTCAATACATAGCTGCAGAGCCTCGCGCTGGGGACACCCGCCACCTTTCATTTCATTCAGCAACGTGTTGCATTTTAAACGCATGGGAAACTGCACGCGGGGGACACGCTGCATAAAACCGCACGTCCTCAAAGCCCATTAGCGTCTATGGTTTTCACACACCGCGCACGTGAAGGGTGAAATAAGCCGCACGCCTTACCGGAGGATGCAACAAACTGGAGATGATTCACGCGCCCAAGGCTGGCATGTCCCCCGAGGACCAAACGCCAAGATCAAAGATGTCCAGCGGGCTTATGAATACGCGCAGGGCGCGCGCTCCTCCGCGGCGCTAGAGCAGTGTTGTAGCTCCGCGCGCGTGCGCTCTCCGTCCCGGTAATGACTGAAGGACTGAATGAATGGAGCGCGCACCGTCCTGCCCTGCCGTGTCCGAGGCGTGGAACGTGTGTAAATTAGCATACTCATTTGCATAGCGCATTCTGATTGGGCAATGCACAGAGGGCCACGCCTACTCATTGTTCAGCCTCACAACGCTGCAAAGCACGAGGGGGCGCGCGAGAGACCTTATGCTGTTTGGGAGTGAAATGTAAGTTAATTCTGTACATTCTGAGTTATGCAGTTTAATGAGAATGTGAATGAGTGAAACTGCCCACAGGTTAAGTAACTGGGTGAGTGTGTGAAACTGTCCATGTGTTAAGTGACTGGGTGAGTGTGTGAAACTGCCCACAGGTTAAGTGAATGAGTGAGTGACTGGGTGAATGTGTGAAACTGTCCACAGGTTAAGTGAATGGGTGAGTGTGTGAAACTGTCCCCAGGTTAAGTGAATGGGTGAGTGTCTGGGTGCGTGTGTGAAACTGTCTACAGGTTAAGTGAATGAGTGAGTGTGTGAAACTGTCCACAGGTTAAGTGAATGAGTGAGTGTCTGGGTGAGTGTGTGAAACTGTCCACAGGTTAAGTGAATGAGTGAGTGTCTGGGTGAGTGTGTGAAACTGTCCATAGGTTAAGTGAATGAGTGAGTGTCTGGGTGAGTGTGTGAAACTGTCCACAGGTTAAGTGAATGGGTGCATGGCTGGGTGAGTGTGTGAAACTGTCCATAGGTTAAGTCACTGGGTTAGTGTGTGAAACTGTCTACAGGTGTGAGTGTTAGTATGTGACTGGGTGAGTGTGTGAAACTGTCCACAGGTTAAGTGAATGGATGAGTGACTGGGTGAATGTGTGAAATTGTCCACAGGTTAAGTGAATAGGTGATTGTCTGGGTGAGTGTGTGAAACTGTCTACAGGTTAAGTGAATGGGTGAGTGTGTGAAACTGTCCACAGGTTAAGTGAATGGGTGCATGACTGGGTGAGTGTGTGAAACTGTCCATAGGTTAAGTGAATGGGTGCATGACTGGGTGAGTGTGTGGAATTGTCCCCAGGTTAAATGAATGGGTGCATGACAGGGTGAGTGTGTGAAATTGCCCCCAGGTTAAGTGAATGGGTGCATGACTGGGTAAGTGTGTGAAACTGTCCATAGGTTAAGTGAATGGGTGAGTGTTTGAAACTGTCCACAGGTTAAGTGAATAGGTGCATGACTGGGTGAGTGTGTGAAACTGTCCATAGGTTAAGTGACTGGGATGAGTGACTGGGTGAGTGTGTGAAACTGTCCACAGGTTAAGTGAATAGGTGCATGACTGGGTGAGTGTGTGAAACTGTCCATAGGTTAAGTGACTGGGATGAGTGACTGGGTGAGTGTGTGAAACTGTCCATAGGTTAAGTGACTGGGATGAGTGACTGGGTGAATGTGTGAAACTGTCCAAAGGTTAAATGAATGGGTGAGTATGTGAAACTGTCTACAGGTGTGAGTGAATGGATGAGTAAGTGAGCGACTGGTGAATTAATGAATAGAGTGAAAATAAAGAGAACAACATTTTGACCTTGAACATGACCTTTAAAAACACAAAGCTTGTATCAGATCATCTCTGCATGTGTGTCTAAAAACACACACACACACACACACACACACACAGTGTGACTGTAAGCCGTCTGCGGATGTGGAGATTATCCCTGAACTGTAAAAGCCCAGTGGACAGTGTATTGTTCACTCTTCATGGAGCTGATGACCGCTCTCTCTCTCTCTCTCTCTCTCTCTCTCTCTCTCTCTCTCTCTCTCTCTCTCTCTCTCAATGGAGAAACAGAGGAAATCCATTTTTGTGTGATAGCATCTTCGTCTCCATCTCTCAACTCTCACCCGTCCCCAACAGGCTTCAGCTCAGAGAGACAAGAACAAACAGCTGGTGGAGTCCTCCAGTGTTTTTAACATCTCCATCTCCAGGAGTGTGTTTCTCAACAGCTGAAGCAGACTCTGCTCTCCTGGGAAGGCTTACACTAGAGATAAAAGAACACTGCTCTGATGATTTGATGGCATTCCAGCCTCCATGTGAGTTCTGTGACAAATCACCAGAGAACACAGTTCCACAGCCCTGTGTGGGGCGATTTATAGCCCTCCAGCCCACACTTGGCACTGAGCAGGGTGACCTTACATTCATGTGCAGCTTGTCCCGAGTGTCCCAGTCCATGCTTCACTATAGAGGATGTGTGTGTGTGTGATATATTAATGTGTAGGTGTCCTGGTGTGTGTGTGTGTGTGTGTGTATGTGTGTGTGTGTGTGTGTGTGTGTATTTTGCCTCTTCAGCACTCCCTCTCCTTCCTTCTCTCCCTCTCTCCCTCTCTTTCTCTCTCTATCCTGGACTGAGTGGATAGATGCGGTCTCCATGGCGACTAACCTTGTTCTGTCTTACTTGGCTTGCTTTTTGACCCCAGAACTTTTCCAGCTCTGAGAAGAAAAACACACAGTGACAAACAGAAAGAGAAAACAACCAGTGGACAGCCATGGCCTAATAGTTAGAGAAGATTAATGTTCATTAATTCATTCATTGTCAGAAACCGCTTATCCATTTCAGGGTCGTGGTGGGGCCGGTGCCTACCTGGAATCAGTGTGTGCAAGGCAGGAATACACCCTGGAGGGGCACCAGTCTTTCATAGGGCAACACACACACTCACACATATGGACACCTTTGAGTTGCCAATCCACCCACCAACAGGTGTTTTTGGACAGTGGGAGGAAACCGGAGCACCCGAGGAAACCCACGCGGACACGGGGACAACACACCAAACCCCTCACAGACACCTGGAGCAGGACTTGAACCCACAACCTCCAGGTCCCTGGAGTTGTGTGACTGCGACACTACCTGCTGAAACACCATGCCGCCCTCACTGTATGTTGTACTATGACAAATGATTGAACCTTACAACACAGCCCGTTAAATATCACACTTGTGTTGTGATGTTCTGCTGGTACGAGTGGATCAGACACAGCAGTGCTGCTGGAGTTTTAACAGTCCACTCACTGTCCACTGTTAGACACTCCTACCTTGCTGCTCCACCTTGTAGATGTCAGAAACAGTAGCTTATCTGTCACTGCACAGTTTGTGTTGGTCGTCCTCTAGTCCTTCATTCAGTGGACACAGGACACTGTGCATAGGACACTGTTAACTGGTCTGATTTTTGGTGTCTGTGGTCTGTTACTCGCAGAAGTTTGTATGGAGTTTGACTGTAAAAACTTTAGCTCCTGTCAGAGGGAGGCATGCAGCTGCTGGTCAGACACATGTGGAATTAAACTGAGCTCAAACTCAAGCTGGACACTTACCGCAGGCTCTCTCCTCATTTCTTTCTCTTTCCACTCTCTATCCCCTTTTATCTGTTCTCTCTTTCTCTATGTGTCTTCTTTTCTCTCTCTCTCTCTCTCTCTCTCTCTCTCTCTCTCTCTCTCTCTCTCTCTCTCTCTCTCTCTCTCTCTCTCTCTCTTTCTCTCCTTGTCTCCCTCAGGATGTCTGCTGTCAGTTGCTGTTCCACCTGTTCTTTCATTTTAAAGAAAACTCTGACTCTGAAGCCTCTGGACTTTTGTGAGGTTTTAACTTCTGAGGGGTTTTAAGTTCCTGTTGTGTTTGTTTGGAGGGACACGCTGAAATGACGTGCTCTCACCAGAGGAAAAACACTCTTTCACACACAAAAACACACACACAATCACACACACACACACACACACACACACACACACACACACACGCACACACAAAACACTTTTGTGTTGTTATGTGTTACAGTGCTCTGATAAGCATCCTGCTCTCCATGTGCAACACAGTAAACTAGAGTGAACCCTGGAGGCGCTGTTACTGTATGAAGTATTCACTAAAGAGGCTGAACAGGGGAGTACTGGACCTCTAAGGGTTAATTAAAAACCAGAACTGTGCTCCACTGTGGAAGGGGGGTGGAGCGGTGTTCTTGGTTGGCATAGGGAGATGGCTCCACAGAGTTGGTTATTGCAGTTCACAAATTTAGCCTTTAGATGGGGCATATCATGACTTTTACCTACTGCTCCTTTAAAGAAAGCAAAAAAGTTCCAGAGTCACAGAATCACATCTCAAACTTTAGACAGACATTTAAATAAGCTTCAACTGACCCAGTGTGTGTGTGTGTGTGTGTGTGTGTGTGTGTGTGTGATTGTGTATTCTAGACCATCAGTGAACTAGATTGTCAAGGCTTTCTGCAGTGTGTGTGTGTGTGTGTGTGTGTGTGTAAGTGTTGACAGGCCCATTACCTGAGAGCCAAAAGGTATCTCTCTCATACACACACACACACACACATAGACACAGACAGACATACAGACACGCACACACACACCTCTTATCAGCACCTGAGCGCCTGCCCCAGAGCTGATAAACCCTTCCTTCACTCATCCGTCACTCTAAAATAAAAAGAAGGACAGATATGAAGAACAGAATAAAACACAGCCAGAGGAGGAGTGTGTGTGATGATAGTCTGCGAAAAAAAGGAAGAAACTTCCATCAGTCAGAGACTCCAGCTTCTGCTCAATGCCAGCAGAGGTTAATCAATGTGTGTGTGTGTGTGTGTGTGTGTGTGTGTGTGTGTGTGTGTGTGTGTGTGTGTTCCAGAGCTCGGCGGATTTACTCGATTGTAATCTGACAGCGCTGACAGCTCCTGACCTTACTGGATATTCATAAAAAGAGGAGAAGCAGCAAAAGAAAACTCATCTCAACGAAGAAAGCAGCTTTAGGGAACAGCATCATTAAATCCCAGCTGTCACTGTTCGAACTGCAGAGTTTGGGGGAAGACGGAGGGTGGGTGGGAGTTCGGTCTGGGGTTTTGCAGGGGTGTAGTTGTCCAGAGTTTTCTCCCCAATTTTAGCCAGGATCCAGGATTTAGAGAGTGGTGAATCTCTGAACGGCAAACAGCAGCTAACACAATAACATGGGAGTTAAACAAGTTGGAAGAAAACACTAACTATCCCCAACATACTTGGAGGAGAACCCTAACTAAGCTCAACACACTTGTAAGAGAATGCTTTGCTCAAACCCTTGAAGGATAGAACTAAATATACTGAACATGCTTCGAGGGGAACACAAATTATGTTCAAGACACTTGAAAGAGAACACTATGTTCAAATCATTTGGAAGCAAACATTAAACATTTTTTATTCATTGTTCGAATTGCCACAGAAACTTATTTGTTGTTTAGTTTTGTAGCACTTTCGATTAGCCATCTCCCAAGTTTGGATCCAACAAAGCAAAAATAAATCAATATTACCCACCGGAATAGAGCAACATCTTCATCTTGGTTTGTGCTTTTCAACGTATTGAGTCTCTCCGTTGTCTAAAAACTCTCATGATCAGAGAGAGAGAGAGAGAGAGAAAGCCTAGCATACCAGACCTTTGTTTTGTTTTTTTTTACTCATTTACAGACACTGGGGCTTCGTCAACATATTACACTGGTTTCCAGCACAAACCGACTGGAGAGCACCAAATGGTGTGGAAACATCTTCAGAATTTTTGATTACATTTGCTAACGTCACCTTTAAGTATGTGCAAAACAAGGAGGACACTAACTCTGCTCAAACATACTCTAAGGAGGCCACAAATCCACAAAGAATGAGAACAAAATTAAATGAAACTCTGATGTAGTAAATATGAGCAGAGGATAGGGGAGTGACTCTGTTACACACTGTTGTTCAGGATTCAGTACCATAGAAATTGTATGAGTCTGTGGTTGATCAAACTGATCCCTTCAATGCACTGCAGTGCATTGGCCTACGGTGATGGACCTGCATTTGTGGTGTATTTAGAGATGTGTGTGTGGTCACTGTGTGAACGGGCACCTGACACTGATGTCTGAATATATACAGTGTGTTTATCCTTGACTGTTTTTCAGTGAGGGATGTTTCTGTTGCTGTGAGGGAAAAACCAGGGGAAGGAAATCAGATGTTGTTTCATGCCCCAGTTCACTGAGCCTGAATCAAGCGCCTGTTGTTTATACACTGCTCACTCTCATTCCTGGAGATGAAATCCTGGATTAGGGCTGATATTTTCCAAAAATGGCCAGGAATCTGTGTTTAATGCAGTGTGTGTGCACTTGTGTGTGTGTGTGTGTGTGTGTGTGCTGTGTCACCCCAGATCGGCCTGACTCTCCGCGTTTAGATTGGTTTAAACAGGTGGGGAAGAACATAAAACTGACCCCAAAGGAATTTAATCCACAGATTTGAAACAGATTTTAGTTTCAGGATGAAAATGTTCACACAACCTCAAGCCAAGTCTATTCAATGTAGTTACTGACTCCCCGCCTATCTCTCTCTCTCTCTCTCTCTCTCTCTTTTTCTCTCTCACTCACTCACTCTGTCTCTCTCTCTCTCTCTCTCTCTCTCTCTCTCTCTGTCACTCACAGTTGTTATTGTCAGTCCAACTATTTTCTTTTAAAGTCACTCCAGTCTAATGTGTGGATCCTTTGGAAGCCTGTAATGATTTGTTCACTTATTGACAGACATGAACAGCACAACATTTATTTGTTTTCCCACATCCTCTACCCCAGTAACTCTCCACCACAACAACAGTCCACTTATCCTTAGCAGGAATGGACAGGGCTATGTTGCTCTAGGCTATATGGCCTGTCATATGGAAATGTGTCTTTGGTTGTGACATCATAACCATGACACATTTAGAACAGGCTGCTTTTGGCACACTGAAATTACACTGAGATATAATTGTAAGATATGGAAGAAAAATTCAAATTTTAGAGTGGCGTGATGAAAACACAGAGCACATTTCTGAAAATAGAAATTGTACATAAATGAAATGGTGGTGCAGCAGGTACTGTCACAGTCACACAACTCCAGGGACCTGGCGGTTATGGGTTCCAGTCCCACTCCAGGTGACTGTCTGTAAGGAGTTTGGTGTGTTCTCCCCGTGTCTGCACGGGTTTCTTCTGTGAAGTGAATGAATGTGTGTGTGAGTGTGTGTATTTGTGTCACCCTGTGAAGGACTGGTGCCCCCTCCAGGGTGTGTTCTTGCTTTGCACCCATTGATTCTGGGTAGGCTCTGGACCCACTGTGACCCTGAACTGGATAAATGGTTACAGACAATGAATGAATGAATGAATGAAACTAAACTAATGGAGCTGTTCCACTGCATTGTTCTGACACAAATAGTTTTTCCAGTTCTCCATCAGGTAAATTTGGTCCTCGTCCTGGAACCAGGTTCTGTTTTAGTCAGAGTGAGCTGAGTAGGGACTAAACCATGACGTGTAAACCTTGCAGATCGCTGATTGTCCAGAGAGAGTCATCACTCTACCCCACACAATGCAGATGTCCAGCACAAACTCTCCATCTGTAAAATCTCCAACTACAGCAGAGATTACATTTGTTTTAATCCGACTCACGACAGCAACTCGTAAAATGACGCAGTGGTCTGACAAAAGAATGCAGCGAGAGCTGGACGCTGCAACAAGGAAAGAAACAAACACTACTGATCTGTCTGAACTGATGATGGAGTTGTGTTCAGGCCCAAACAACAACAACAACAACACCAATACACAATGAGTAAACAACACTTAACAATACCACCGCCGCTGCTGTGTGGTTTCCAAAGCCCACTGTCCCCATTAGAGAGGGGACTTTGAGACGACACCAGATATATTTCGGGGGGAGCAGTGGGAGTGGGTAACCAACAAGGAAACAGTAGAGTAAGCACCATGCAGTGGAAAAGCACCAAAAGTAAAATAACTGAAATGAGATTCTCAGGTGTCCTTCCAATTTTGCTCAGTGCTGAATAAATCAACATGGAGCTTCCGTAGCCAGAGCTTCTGGAGCTTCATCCATGAGCTGACATCCGCTCGCTCATCAGGGGACGAGGACCAGGGCCAAAAGTGTAATGAAACCAGCCTGAGCGCCATATTGAGCAGCCTTTCCTCCGACTGTGTTCATTCTCTGTCCTTACACACACACACACTCTCCGGCCTGGACACATGCCAAAATGACAGCGCCTCACAATACACACCAATGCTAATGTGTTCAGGCAATATTGGTATCTGTTAGCAAGCAGAGAGCAATCACAGCTCTAATCCACATTTACCCCTTCGCTCTGTCTCTGTGACACTGAGCCTTAGAGTGTCTCAGATCAGCGAGGGTCCTGTCCTGCTGTTGATCTCTTAAAGGTCACAAACCAGCAAGATTCCTTACCCACGATCCCTTTTGGCCTCACCACTGACCCTGCACTCTTATCATCTGTACACACTCACTCACCCACACACAAACACACATTTTCATAATCTGTGGGGCCTTTACACTGAATTTATTTTATTTTGTGGAGAACAGCCACGTGTAACCACATTTCATTAGCTGAACACCATGGACTTCATTAGACCTGTTTTAAGTCACCAGTGTTCCCCTCACCCCCACACCCAAAATGGGCAGGAACACACCCTGGAGGGGGCGCCAGTCCTTCACAGGGTGAGACACACACACATACACAAGTTTAATTTCAAGACAAAAATAAAGAAAAAAAAACATTAATTGAATGTTGAAACACTGCAGTATTTAGGGCAGTTTTGTTTTTCTAGCTTAGCCCCCATAATAATTCATCTCTAGTGATCAACACGACAAGCCCTGCTCAACACGCTTAGAGGAGAACATTAACTGCTTATGCTGTTCCATCAGCTCAACATGCTTTGAGGACAACACTAATGTCGGATTAGGTTAATCGGATCAACACATATTAAAGAAAAACTAATAATCTCCTTAATGTCTCTGTAGTTTCTCCTAGACAAGAATGAGAACAAATAGATAGACAAAGGAGACTTTTCCCTAAGTCTACTGTTGCTAAAGTGTGTCTCCCAAGACCTCTCACATGTCTCCTCGAGTTTTATTGGAGATCTCAAAAAAAGTCATAAACTCTGCTCAGATTTGCCTGATGAAATAACCCCTACTGTCTCGTTTATTGCTCTCATGTCTCATTTCTGTCAGAAAAAATGGTAGGAGAATCACGTCTCTTGAGCCATCACAGAGCAACCTATGAGCAATAAGGTTTTCCTCTGGGAGCACGCTCAGAGGAGAACACTACTATAGAAATGAGGATTTTTTTTAAGGTGTACTGCAATAGACAGGTGATGTTTGTAGTGATGACAAAGAAGAACAGAATGAAGAGAGGGACCACACGCTGTGTTTCCGATGGTCGTGGTTCTGGTCAGTTTGGGGAAATGAGACAACTGTCCACTGTGTGACAGACAGAGTAATTCTGAGCTCAATAAACCAGTGTGTGATGAAAAATCCTGATGGAGGTTCAGGTCAGACACTTTATAAACTCACACAGACCCAGGCACACCACCTTCGACCCAATATCACAGAGTGGACATCTGCCGGACAGTGTCCAATTTCCTCCCAAGCCCTGGACAAACAGCCTGAGATGGATGAAAGAGGATTACAGGAATACGGGAGAGAGAGAAAGAACTCTCTCACTCTCTCTTTGTCTCTCTCTCTCTCTCTCTCTCACTCTCTCTTTGTCTCTCTGTCTCGCTCTCTCTCTCTCTCTCACACTCTCTTTCTCTCTCTCTCTCTCTCTCTCTCTCTCTCTCTCTCTCTCTCACACACACACACACACTCTCTCTCTCTGATTTTCTCTCTCTTTCTCTCTCTCATTCTCTCTCTCTCTCTCTCTCTCTCACACACACACACACACACACACACACAACACACACATACAGAAACACACAAACACACTATTTCTATGAATGCATTGTCTTTCTATTTGTTTTCGTTCTTCAGTTTTACCACTTCTTTTTACATTCACAACTGTGTCCAATTCCCATGAAGCACAATCTGCAACTAATGTTAATTTTAGCTCAATACACTTTGAGGACAAAATTCATTCGTTCGTTCATTCATTCATTCATTCATTCATTCATTCGTTTGTTCATTTATTCATTCGTTCATCTTTTATAAATGCTTCATCCTTATCATAGTTGCAGTGGCTCCAGACCCTTCTCAGAATCACTGGGCACAACACGCCACTCACACTCACACCTGTGGACCGTTTCACACACTCACCCAGTTACTCACACACGCACACCTATGGACCGTTTCACACCTCACCCAATTACTCAAACACTCACCCAGTCACTCACACACTCACACCTGTGGACAGTTTCACACACTCACCCAGTCACTCACACACTCACACCTGTGGACAGTTTCACACACTCACCCAGTCACTCACACCTGTGGACCGTTTCACACCTCACCCAATTACTCACACACTCACCCAGTCACTCACACACTCACACCTGTGGACAGTTTCACACACTCACCCAGTCATTCACACACTCAACTGTGGACAGTTTCACACATTCTCTCTACCAATGTGTGTGTGGGGACTGTCAGATGAAGAATCCCACACAGACACAGCAAACAATGTGTACTCCAGTATGCTACAGTATTGTATCTGTATCTGAATTTATACATTTTGCTTAATTTGTTTCGTTTTATTTTGTTATTATTATCACATACTACATTTAAAGACCCTGGAGTGGCTGCTAGCTACCATCAGAATATAACAAGTTTAAAACAGTTTCTTTTGAGCCTGATTTGAGCTCAGAGCAGTGTGTTTATATAAAGCAGAGTGTGGAGATAATGTGTCCTGTCAGAGGCACAGCAGCGCTAGCACATTAGCGTTGTTTGTGTCATGGCTGAGAGTTTTAAGAGCTCTGCAGTGTCACTCTGAGACAGAGTATTTACTCACTGCTCCGTCTGTCAGCCAACGCTGGCATTTATCTTTGATTTAAACTGACACTCAGGGATGCAGGGGTATTATATAAACAGATTGCTATCGGTACAGGGCACGCTCAATGAGGCCTCGTCCACATGAATCCATTTTTATTTAAAAACTGAGATTTTCTTCTCTCCATTTTTGAAATTATCCCTGTTCAGACGAATACAAAAATGACTGCATTATCATCTCAGTCTAGTAGGGGGCCATAGTACTTCTTAAAGAAATACATCAAAACACCTTAAAGCATGAGAGAAACAACGAGTACTCTGTAGTGCACTACACAAGTCATGAAATGCCTGAATCTAGATCTTAACAGTGCATTATGTATTTCTAATACAGCATCATTTATATTTATTCATATGTGTGAATCTGAAATATAGTGCTGTCTGTGTGTGTACAGTGTAGTTTTATGACTAAAATAATTCACTATAGTGGGAGTGAGAAACTGTTTGACAGGCATGCATTTTGAAAAGCTGCATTTTCCTTGCCCACACAAGAACAGTGAATTGCATTTTCAAAAAGCCCCACCTTAGACAGCGCTTCAAAAACCTCAGTTTTCAGTGACGTACAACACTGTTTTCATGTGGATGAGAGGCCAAAACTCAGACAAAAACATCTGTTGTTTAAAAAAAATACACAGGTTTGTGTGGATGGGGCCTGAGATTCACTGAAATCAACTAAAATATTTTTAACTATTTTGTAAAATAATTAAACACTACTTATTTTTGGAATTGAGGAGTGTTAATCAGGAATGTCTCTACTCCTCTGGGAAGACTTTACACTAGATGATGGATCATCATCATGAGGTCAGGTGCTGGTGTTGGATGATCAGTTCTGGATAACAAACACCACTCCAACTTGTCTCAGATGTGTTCAGATGAGGTTCATCACTCTCGAGAATGCTGTTCCACTGCTCCACATGTCAATCCTGCTGGGATTTATACTCCTCTACCATTGGGAATGGTGACCTTAGGCAGATCTGTGTTTTCATGTCGTACACTGGCTGGACGCTGCACTACAAACACAGCATCACTTTACTGCAGAGAGTTTGAAGTCATTAATTACTTTTAATTTATTCATAAACTTGTTAATTAAATAATTGATCTTGTTATAGTTTGTAATTACCTCATATAATTACCTGTCTTGGATGATAAGAGTGAAGAAAACGGTGGGAATACTGATAATAATTATGTTAATCATAAAGAAGGTGTAGGCCCTACATTTTACTCATAACTCCACTAAAATCTGATTGGATAATGGTACACTGACTCCAGTAGAATGAAGAATAACAGCATGGAAGAAAGAGAAGAAGTGGGTGGATAGGGTATAGTTTGCTCTCTCTCCACTCGGTATTGGATGGAGCTCACAATTAACCTGTTACCACCAACATGGAACCAGTTTGGTTCCCATTCACAAACTTCATTTGCAAACTTAAATATGTTTCCACCAACATAAATTGGTTCCTGAACCAGAAAAATCTTTTCACATCTAGAACCAAAGGACAGTGAGTTCTTCAGCAGAAACTATGACTGCATCCATGGGTGAGTGGAGATAAAGAAGCTTCAGAAAGAGCTCAGAGCCTGAAATATAGTGGAGCTGGACAGGTCATTTACAGACTGTTATAGAAATAAATAAAATGAAATAAAGGTGGTACTCTGTGTGTTTCTGGGGCTGAGTTTATCACCTCTCCAGGAGCGTCAATGATATTTTTCTCCACTGTTCCCCAGCGCCACAGGACAACTCAGAACTCATTTCCACATGTCTCATATCCCACTCTGATCTGACTGCGCTGTAAACAGTGGATGACCCTGTCCTGACTCTATTCGTTTATCTCTGGCTCTGGAGATGAATTCAGACACAGCGACTCTGGAACCCAGCCCCACAGCACCACCAACTGATGACATATCATTGGTTCCCATCAAAACTGGTGGAGGGGTTGGTTCAGAACTGTTTCAGGAACAGTTTCAACAGTTTCAAGAACTGTTTTGTTGGAAGGGGGCTTAAAAACCCCTCTGACCCACTCTTGATTGGGCATCTTTTTTACTGCTTTATGAAAGCAGCTGTAGTCACTCATTAAAATGCAATGTACTTGACCCAGATGTACACTGATGTTAAGGTGGCCACAGCTACAGTTAAGCAGAGATAGCCAGGTTAAGGTCAGTCATTAAGCTCCTGTTGAGGACCCTAGTAGCCACTGTGCTCCCTGCTTGAGGGTGGATATAGATCCAGAACAGTGGCACTTGTTCACACACACACACACACTCTCTCACATACACACACATTGACAGTATAACAGATGTGTTGTTACTGCACCGATTTATCACCAGTGACATCTTCATTTTCCGTCCTCGAAGAAAAGAGCAACGTTTAACAAAGACGCCTCCTCTCCACCTTAACGCAGCAGCAGGGCATCATGGGAAATGGCGCAGTTTATCCTTGACCCATCTGGTCATGCTCACATCCACTTTCTGTCCTCTGTTCCTCTCTCTCTCTCTCTCTCTCTGTCTCTCTCCCTCTGGGGAAATCACTCTGAGCCTTTTCTGAGACTGTGTGTGAGGTCAGGTTCTTAATGGAAATTTCCATTCAATTTCCTCCTAATTACCAGCCTTTGACGCTAAAGAGTCATTTCTAATTTTTCAATTAGCCGTGCTCTGTAAATGGATACACATTCATTAGCATATCAATCTTTACACAATCAGCGGCAGACACAACAGAGCCCTCAAAACTTTCACCTCCAACGTCACAACCAGCTTCCACTAAACTTCTGATGAATAATAAAGACTGAGAGTCTGATCTGTAATAAATATATAATCTCAGAATTGTTCGACATTTCATTACCACATGCAAATACATAACAACAGATATGCTAATCAGCCTTTACAAGCACTACCTTGATTGGAAGGCAGATATCCCTCCATGTCGCTCTGTTTAAATAATTTATAATGACTAAAAGCTAATCACATTCATGATCAGAGGTAATTCTATTCATAAACATCATAACAGAAGCAGGAATTTATCAAGACTTCCATTAGAAGCTAATGCTAATCCAGCAGATTCCTGAGCACTGCAGTTTGTGTTCACCCGCTGGCAGGAAAATATATATATGTGAGGATTTGGTGGCATTTAGCCACATAATCATGAGTGAAATCAGGTGCTGATGTTGGAGAATTAGTTCTGGATCACAAACAGCACACCAGCTCATCCCAGAGGATCTCCATCACTCCAGAGATCACAGTTCTGCTGTTCCACAGTCCAGTGCTGTTACATTCTTTCACAAACTGTCACTGTGGTGGTAGCTTCAAGGGTACATCTTCAGTACTTTTAATTAGGGAATATATGTGTACCATATTCTTTATTAAGGTTGAATCTCATTTCACCCTTAGGCCTACCCCTCTGTGTTACCTGGGTGTGCGGTGTTTCATTTCTTGTTGAGGGTAAACCTTGAAACTCAGGTTTTTCAGGGCCAGCGAGCAAAAAGGAAGCAACAAAGATCAGTATTCTATCTTTAAACACTATGATCATATGTATTTTCTTAGCTTAATGTAGCTTTAATACATGATGCCCTTTACCTCAAAACCAACACAAAACATTCCAGCCCTACCTTAGCATGGGTGAATGCAAAATTTAAGGTGGAACGCGATGTTCTGAACAAAAAGCTGCAGAATAAGCCCTGAATTCAACTTCATACCACAGAAAGGGATGAGTGGATGATAATATGTGATTGTGTAAAGTCCAGTAGCTCTGATATTACTGCAGACTTACAGACGAGGGCTGCTGAAGCTCTGCTTTTTTTGTTCTGATGATATATTAGGTTGTTCAAGGTTGTCCTCTTTCGTAGGGGAAGATTTTATACACTACACCCAACTCCAAGGGGCAAAAGGACACACAAAACAATGGGTAGGGTTACAATTATGAAATGGGCTCTACAAATACACTCTTGCACTGTGAAGAAACTGCATTCTCACAAACCAAAGGCAAGGCCCAGGGAAGCACAGGGGACAAGAATCCCCTCAGCCCTGTGCATTAACAGACTCCATTATGGATAATTCAGCAGCGTGCTTGAGTTTTTACACACTTCCTGCAGCTTTAAACCTCTGAGAGTTACTGTTTTTGAGAAGGTCATGTTTAATTCACATGTTTCAGCTGCAATATTCAGTGAGTGTAGATGGACACCGGTTAAATATCACATGAAATGCAGTTAAAATATATATATACACAGTGGTGTAAAAAAGTGTTTCTCCCACTTCATGATTTCTTCCTTTTTTTCATGTTTGTCACTCTTAAATATTTCAGATCATCAAACAAATTTAAAACAAACCTGCCTGGCAAAGTGAAGTAGATAAAGAGATCCTCAAAAGCTAGACATCATGCCAAGATCCAAAGGGATCCAATTCAGGAACAAATGAGAAAGATAGTAACTGAGATCTGTCAGTCTGGAAAAGGATATAAAGCCATTTCTAAAGTTTTGGGATTCTAGCGAACCACAGTGTGAGCCATTATCAACAAATGGCGGCCGGCCAACCAAAATTACCCCAAGAGCACAGTGACGACTCATCCAAGAGGTCAAAAAAGACCCCACAACAACATCCAAAGAACTGCAGGCCTCACTTGCCTCAGTTAAGATCAACGTTAAAAAAGTAAGAGACTGGGCAAAAGTGGCCTGCATGGCAGAGTGCCAAGATGAAAACCACTGCTGAGCAAAAAGAACATTAATGTTCATCTTTGGGAAAATACTCTGAGGATTGACGAGACAAAAGTTTAACTTTTTGGAAGGTGTGTGTCCCATTACATCTGGTGTAAAAGTAACACTGCATTTCAGAAAAAGAACATCATACCTACAGTAAAATATGGTGGCGGTAGTGTGACGGTCTGGAGCTGTTTTGCTGCTTCAGGACCTGGAAGACTTGCTGTGATAAATGGAACCATGAATTCCACTGTCTACCAAAAAATCCTGAAGGACAATGTCCAGCCGTTTGTTTGTGACCTCAAACTGAAACGAACTTGGGTTCTGCAGCAGGACAATGATCCACAACACACCAGCAAGTCCACCACTGAATGGCTGAAGAAAAACAAAGTGAAGACTTTGGAGTGGCCTAGTCAAAGTCTTGACCTGAATCCTATTGAGATGCTGTGGCATGACCTTAAAAAGGCGGTTCATGCTTGAAAACCCTTCAATGTGACAGAATTACAACAATTCAGCAAAGATGAGTGGGTCAAAATTCCTCCACAGCACTGTAAAATCTATATCTGTCTTGGGGCAGTGTCCTGGGTCCACTGAATGAAGAACAACCAACACAAACTGTGAAGCCAGAGATGAGCTACTGTCTCTGACTTTACATCTACAAGGTGGACCAACAACTTCTAACAGTGTGGACAGTGTGTGGAAACAATGTTTAAAAAAAAACTCCAGTAGCACTGCTGTGTCTGATCCACTTGATGGACTACAGTCTGTAATTGTAGAGCTACAGAGAGACCGGACTGGAGTTGAGCTGAGAGAAAGGACAGTGAGTGAGTGTAGAAACAAGGAGGTGGCTGTAATATTATGGCTGACCTGTGAGTGTATTTGCAAAACGTACGTCTGTGGGAACACTTTGAAACTCAATATCAATGAAAGTAAATGGGGAGACGTGAGTCTTTGGAAGGGTTGTGTCGCCCTCTGCTGGTGATCTGAGCCCAACCGCCATTGCAAAACAAACGTTTGTAACACACAAATTACAAAACACACGTCCTGGTTCCTCTCTTTCTTGCTAAATGCCAAGAGCACGTGGGGTGTAATGTTCCACCGCTTTGGGCTACTATAATCCAGAACTAACTATCCAACATCAGCACCTGACCTCACTGAATTTTATGTGTCTGAATGCCATTAATAAATCCTCATAATAATATACTAATGTGTACATTCATTCATTGTCTGTAACGTCTTATGCAGTGTTGGCCAGGTTATGGTAACTGTTGTAAAGTATTAAAAATAACAATTCTCAGTTTATTTAACCAAAAACTATGTCATGTGAAAATGGCGAGTGAAGAATTTATTGGTTGTTGCATTTGTCATGAGCACCATCAGGAAAAACGTAGAGAAGCATGTGATGGATTTGTTCTGTTGTTGGAGATAATATTGTATCCAAACGTACATGTTAGTTCAGGGTCACTGTAGGTCCAGAGCCTACCCAGAATCACTGGGCACACGGCGGGATCCTGGTGGGGGCGTTATTCCTTCACAGACGACACACACACACACACATACACACACACACACACACACACATACACCTATGGCCACTTCATCAACCCACCTACCAATGTGTGTTTTTGAACTGTGAGAGGAAACCCACTCGGACAAAGGGAGAACACGCCAAACTCCACACAATCACCCGGAGTGGGGCTCAAATGCACAACCCCAGAATGTGTAAGCAAGTGCATTTATGCTTTTTTGTTATTAGTTATTTATCTATTTATCTATTTTTTTAGTTTTTGTTGAACAGAGAATGTTTGAATATTTAGATTAGATTAGATTAGATTAGATTAGATTAGATTAGATTAGATTAGATTAGATTCAACTTTATTGTCATTACACATGTACAAGTACAAGGCAACAAAATGTAGTTTAGCATCTAACCAGAGTGCAGTAAGCAGTAAGTGCAGAATGTACATATATACAAAATATAGGCAGAGTTAGGGACAAATACACATGTGAATATATTAGAGGTATTTTAAACTGTTGTAAAATATATATGTGAATATATTATAGAGGTATTATGAACATAATACATAGTTTGGAAAGAAAATACCATAAACATGATATACAGAAGACTAGTTTACAGGTTGGGTTACAGTGGAAGGGTTGGAAATGTTTATATTAAGTGAATATGCAAATTATGTCAACCCCATTAAATATAATACCCAATTATGTACAATGTAATAATAATACAGAAAATTGAGTGCAGTCAATGACCAGAATACAGATGGGTGAGAGTTAATAGTGGACAGTAAGGAGACAGCTCTGGGGAAGAAGCTGTTCCTCAGTTTACTTGTCCTGGGCAAACAGATCATGAGCAGGGTGTGAGGAGTCTTTAAGAATGCTGCGAGCTTAACTCAGAAAGCGTTTCTTCTGTAGTGACTTGCAGTCTTCAACAATGCAGTTCTCATACCAGACTGTGATACAGCTGGACAGGATACTCTCGACCACACATCGATAGAAGTTCACCAGAATGGCTGGAGACAAGTATTGTTTCTTTAGTGTCCTCAGGACACTACAATGCTTTAAAACTCCTTTGTACACCTAACAGAAGTTGTTACTGCGGTAGAGGAGCTCACTCCTGACTAATGCCCTTCGCAATGCTGGAGGAATTATTGAGAAATACATGGATTCCTTTCATTCAGAGAATCATACAATTTTCCTAAATGTTTTTGGAGTGGATGTCTCATGCTAACAGTAAATAAGTGGGAACTTTAAAACTCAAAGGTCTTAGCGGCTGGTTTACGCCCTGTACAAACCCAACTGGGCAAGTTCTCACACATTTCCCAGGAGGATTTTCTCACAAGGAAAAAAACCTGAAAGCCCATATATGGAGAAACAATACGATGGCTTTAAGGCAGTATGAGACAAGGAGTGCAGTATTTTACAATCCCTTTGTTACTGTGTTATTACACTGAGGAGTATGAGCACTGAGAGTTTGAGCGTGCTTAGACACGTCACATTTCTGAAACATCTTAGTCCCTGCAGGTGAACTCATGGCATTTAGAAAACACAGAGAACCAGGGAAATACAACCTACAGCACTCCGCCAAAAAACACCACCCTCCATTTCATTCTCTTCTACTTAAACAGCCATTAATTTCCCAGGAGACCGTTTGAAAAAGCGTAAAGATCAGATGCTCCAAAATGTTAAGAACTACAGATAAAATGGAACCGAAAACATCTGCAAGACTTTGGATTCTCTGGAGTCCACCAAGCCACATGCTGTGAAACAAGACCAGTTTTCAGGTGGAGAGTCAAAAAAAATGGGATAAAATGAGTCGTTCTGATTCTGCTTTGCTTCTGACGTCAAGTGCAGAGTCTTCAGAATTCAGCCCTCCTCCTTGTCTGAGTCTGTCCAATCACAGCACTGGACCTGCGTTTATGTGAGAGCACAAAGGCCAGGTTAAACACAGCAAAATAGACACAATGAGCATAGAGAAATAAGAGTGCTCAGTAAAAAGAGAGAAGAAAGAGAACAGAGCAAAACTGGCTTAAAAAACAGAGCTTCTGCTCCCCAATTGTCACTGCTGTGTGCTCTGATCAGGGCGAACAGTGAGTGGTTCATTATCAATTAAAAGAACAGGCGCTGAAAGCAGGCGTTCTGAACAGGGCTGTTTAGACAAGGAGAACACTGCTTGTGGGGTTTGACCAAAGCAGGTCACTGATATTTCATTAAGAACCACAACTGTGTTCCACTGTGGAGAAGAGGGGAAATAGGTTTAAAGCTAATTTTTCACTGTCAGTTCCCAGAAATTCACTCAAACATCCACAAATTTATTACGTGCATCATACAAGTGGCAATTATATTTCATGCACATTGTATGAATTCACCCTGAAACCGGCCTGAGTGGAGGCAGTGTTTCTAAACTGAATGGAGACTGATGAGAGTTTTTTTAAACAAATTTTCTTGCTGGTGTCCTCGGCTCGTTGTATCAGGAATGTCGTGTGTTAGCCTGTGCATGTTTTACACCAAAGAACAACACTGTCATTCAGCCCTGAAGCTCTTCACTGGCAGAAAATGAACAACATTCCAGAGCAGCGAGTCCAGACAGGCTCCAACTCATGAGTTTCAAAACATGACATAGATCTACTTAATATATCTGCAGTGTCTCCTTAATGTCTCTTTAGTTCCTCCTTAACAGGTCTGACATTCCTCCTTAACATCTGTGTAGAGTCTCTGTAATATTTCTGTAGAGTTTCCCTAATATTTTTGTAGTTCATCGTTCAAATCTCTTTAGATTCTTTTAACATCCCTGGCATTGCTAATTAAAATCTCTGTAGTGTCTCCTTAACATTTCTATAGTTCCTCCTTAATATCTTTGTAGTTATTCCTTACCATCTCTGCAGTGTCTCCTAAATATCGCTCATTGTCCTCCTTAACATGCCTGCCATTCCTCCTTAACATCTCTGAATTGTCTCCATAATATTTTAAAGAAACACACTTCCTCTCCATTTTCTTCAGAACAGCTCTAACTCATTCCATCAGCAGCGGCTCCAGCAGGTTCCAGCATGTCTCAACATCCTTTCACTCCTAGGTTCTTCTGGGAAGGATTGCATTAGATGCAGTGGAACATGGCTATGAGGATTTCGTGGCAGTCCCACATGAGAACATCAATTTTCATGAGAACATCAGACCTATTTCATGGAGCGATGCTTCTAGCCATCACTTGGCATTGAGCATGATGAACACAGGCTCATGTGCAGCTGCATCACATTGTCCCATTCTGTTGATCAAGCTTTGGCAGGAACGGGACAACCTTAAAGTAGCTGAATGCGCTCAGTGTATCAGGTGTTTGTTAAACACTTGGATTGTTTGTTTGTTTGTTTGTTTAGATGAGTCCCCCTCTTCAGGATTGACTGAAAACTGAACACATGAAACTGTACTTGAAGTGAAAACAGTTTTCATTTTAAACGTGTCAGGCCTGTGATTTAGGACCTGACTGTGGCCACGCCCAGGTGGGAGTGTAGCCAACAGAGGGGTGGGGTTTGTGTATTCTGCAAGGCCATTGGTCTGTGGAGTCAACAAAATTCGCTCACCTGAGTCAGGTAGAGAGACTGAATGAGAGTCTCTGGATTACTGCACATCTCTCTCTCTTTCTCTCTCTCTCTGCTATTTTCTATCTTATATTCTTTTCTTTCATTCACTTTATTCTCTCTCACTCTTCTCTTTTGTAATTTTATTCTCTTTGATAATTTTCACATCATTGAACTTTATCTTTTCCACTTTCTATACTTTGTTCCTCTATCTTTCACAACCTCTTTTACTCTCTCTCTCTCTCTCTCCTCTTTCTCTCTCTCCACTTCTCTTTCTGCATTGTGTAACCAGGTTGTGTAACTGGTTTCTCTTGTTTTTCAGAGTAACGGTCTGCTGCACTGTAACTCCACTGATGTTTTTAAGGCCGTGTTTGTTTGTTTGTTTGCTTGTTGGTGTTTGTTTCCATAGCTGTTTTTGTTTACAGGTGTAAACAGGCTGAATGACAGTAAATGCAGAGCTAAAGAGGTGAGATTTAAAAATACTAAACTACTCTATACATCATCCGTCTCAGAGAGGGAGAGAGCGAGTGTGTGTGTGTGTGTGTGTGTGTGTGTGTGTTTGTGTGTGTTTTTTTGCCTGGACATGTTTTACAGCTCAGAGGAATTTGAGCAGAGTTGAGCTTGCTACAACACGACCTGCACTCTACAGGTTACACACACACACACACACACACATACACACACTGTCTGCATTTCTCACTCTCTATTTGTATCCCACACATACACAAACACTGTTTAAGCTGCTTATGTGTTTAATCCCATTCAACACTAGGCAAATAATTAATCCATTTTTATAACACTATGTATTATTATTATTATTATTCTGTGCCTGTTAGGACTGAGCTGGAAAATGCTGTAACTCTGTATTTGAGGTCTCATTAAACTGTGTTAAATACATACTGTGTTTTTGTTGTTTATTTGTGTGTGTGTGTGTGTAAATTTGCATTTAAAATCTGTGCAGAAAGAAAGGACTGTACTCTATCCATCCACTTCTCTGTGCTTTCTATCCTTCATTCCACCGGAGTCTGTGTGTCTTTAACCAATCAGATTTCAGTGGAGTGAGGAATAAGACGCATGGACCAATCAGCTTCATCTTCACCATCCACTTCCTTTTCTTCTTCTTCTTCTTCTTCATTGCCATCGTCCAAGAAAGAAACAACCTGAAGTCATTACAACTTTATTGTGGTTAATTGATGCATTACTGAACTAATGAATTCATTAATACTAATTAGTGACTTCAAACTCTATGCAAAAATGTGATAATTGTAATCACTTCTTACAGCATTCAAAATAAATGTCAGTTTTGCAGCAGTGGATTAAGAAGAAGAATATTTTAACCACCACTGACTCCTCATTCCACCCTTCTGTGGCAGTAAACACACAAACACACACACACACACACACACACACACACACACACACACACACACACACACACACACTAAGGGCAGTGAGCACACACATGCAGATCTCAGTGCCCAGAAAGGAGATGGGGGTTAGTTGGTGTGTGTTTTGAGGCAGGAGAAATCCTGTTCCTTCACTGAGACCCCCACCAGCAGCTTTAAGTGCATCGCAAAGCTGTTAGGACTGATGTCTTTGTTATTTTTTATTATTGTCCCAAGGCTCTGTGTCCCAGGAGTCACAGGCTTAATTCTCACTCCTGGCAATTAGACACTTTTATTATTCACTCAGAACGATTCATACACCACACACACACACAGTTAACGACCATTAAAGAGACAAAACAACACAATGAAAGGACCCACAGGAGACAGATAGGCTCTTCACCTGTTCAGGAAGGAAGGGGAGGTATTAAGATATAATTTATACCCGTTCAGAAATAAACATATTAAATATTGATATTTGTATTAAATTTCAAAATTTAAAATAATAAATTATCACACTTGTGAACTGAAAGCAGCTTGTAGCTACTTTATCTGCCATCTGTTTGCCTTTAATACACAAAATGACAAAAAATAGAGTAAATAATTAATCCAAATAAATGACAAAATCATTACTTCACACACAACACCTGGAAATGCCTCACCGAGAGCCCCCTCTGCTGTTCCACCAAATATTCCACTACATTCATATAAATATCATAAACAAACAGGGACGGCACTGTGGCACAGCAGGGAGTGTCGCTGTCACACAGCTCCAGGGTTCTGGGGTTGTGGCTTTGAGTCCCGCTCCAGGTGAGTTTGGTGTGTTTTCCCCATGTCTGTGTGGGTTTACTCCAGGAGCTGCAGTCACAAAACATGTTGGTGGGTGGATTGGCGACTCAAAAGTGACCCTAGGTGTGAGTGTGTGAGGGAATGTGTGAGTGGGTGTCACCCTGAAAAGGACAGGTGCCCAGTGATTCCAGGTAGACTCCGGAACCACCGTGACCCTGAACTGGATAAGCAGTGACAGACAATGAACCAATGAATAAATAAAAAAATTCCTATCATTAATCCATTCAGCTTCAATAACTGCTTCATTTTGACCAGGGATATAGCCCACCCAGAATAACTCAGCGTGAGGCAGGACAAACAAACCTGTTAACCGTAAAATACAGTTGAAACATTTGTAAATATGGAAATATTACCTCTGAAGGATTCTCCAAATTAGAATTATACATGCACGGTTTACCACAGTGTTATAGGAGCTTTGAGCCATGCCATGCCAAAACACGATCCAATCTTATCAACAAATGTCATAATTTATTATTTTCACCCTACATTCTTAAAGCACAACTCACATGAGACGAAAAATCAAATTACTTCTAAGTTCCTGAAAGAACCATTTTATGCTCCACAGAGCTGGCCCCCACACCTGGGAGCAGCCAGATGTAAAACAGATTTAGTATAGAATCTCAAACACATCCAGGCCACTAGGTGTCAGTACACCAGCTCCAGCTGTATTGTAATATGAGGAATTAGCATTGGGGAAAAAGTCTGACAACTAAAGTTAGACAGTGGAGAGGGTGGTTTCTGGAGCTGGCGGCGGCTTTTCCTCTCGTTCGCCCCTCAGCTGCTTCTTCAACTTCTTGTTGGAGCCGATGATAACAATGGGGCTAATGGCGGCAAAGAGCGAGGAGAAGAAGATGCGGAGATCAGAGACCAGCGCTGAGGAGAGGGTCTGTTTGACCGACAAAGTGTAAACCCACAACCCGTTGTCCACGCCATACATCAGCAAGTACAGCAACACAAGCGTCACCACCGTAACGGCAGCCCGACGCTCGGCTGAGGCCCCGCCCCCCTGAGACCCTGTCCCCCGGAGCCCCCGGACCTGCCGGCTGTGGCGGTACAGGAAAACAAGGATGATTAAACTTGCCGTGGTCATCATCGTCATCGGCACCACGTCCCTCACCGTCTGCGCCGCGCCATTAACGTCCTTAACGTACGCCGATGGGAAGCTAACCAAACAGAACTGAACGTTTATGCTGTTCTCCATTAGTTTCGAGTCGTTCTTCACTCCCACGGAAAACAGAGCGGCAGGGACGCTCACTGAGATGTTGATGATCCACACCATCAGGAACACCACCCACAGATACCGGCCAAAAAGGGAACGCACAGACGACCAGAAAGAGCCTGGGGGCGCTATACTTAGGCACTGATACGTACTCAGCACGAAGGTCAGCCAGATGGACAGAGCTCGGGACGTCCTGGGGATACAGAGAAAAATTAGTCACACTGGATTCATTTAAAATGCACTGCTGATATATCACTTACAAAAATACCATACACTGTCACCGTACATACTTAAAAACTATGGTTTTCAAGAGTTATTTAGTAAAGAAAATGGTTCTTTATAGAACCCTAAACACTTGAAGAACTTTCTGCGTGATTAAATGGCCCTTTGCATCTTGAAGGGGTTCTTCAGATTAATGGAGAATGTGCTGTAGATTTACATTTACAGCATTTAGCAGATACTCTTTCCCAGAACGACTCACAGCAATGTTTAGTGTTTAGACAAAAGGTCTATACTAGCTAGTACAAATAGGTTAGAGTCCAAACTCCCTCTGAGCTCAGACGCTGCCAGAAAAAGGGCCAGTGCTGATACCTAGAAAGAACAACACGTCGTAAGTGCAATACACAGCATTTAGTCAGTGCTCAAACCTAGAAAGAAAAAGTTAAGCGCAATATAAGTGCAAAAACATTCGGTTATGGTGAGCATTTAAATTAGTGCTCCCTTAAGTGGGTCACGAAGACTATGTTCCCACAGCAGCTAAAAGTGGTAATGCGACTGTCTGAACGGCCGGATCGGAATTCATGTGACTTTTATGTCACTCCAGCCACTGAGAATGATATCCTTACAACGGTCCAAAGCATTTTTTATTTTAATTTGAGGTGTTTAGGACATGGAAATGGTCAAGTAAATGCATTTTAGTTTTGTAAAAAATATTTGGAAACAATAAAAAAAAACATGGGAAACTCCTTAATCCAGGTTCCTGTCTTTCATTTATGAGAAAATAAAACACACAGGATAAGAGCTTATTTAGTAGTTCTATATCAGTTTTATATTGTTATTATTGGTATGAAGCTGTATAAATGTGGATCATGGTGATATTAAATTCATTATCTCAGCACTCGTGTGCTCAGGCGTGATCTGTTCAGACTGATGCCAGATATAGGGGACATTATATAGACAGTGTGAACAGCACTGGGCCACTTTTACCTGCTGTGTGAATGTAGCCAAAGAGATGGGTCTTCAGTCTGCATTTGAAGACCGTAAGAGAGTCTGCTGTTTGGGGTGTCTTTAGGGACGGCTGGACTAATGGATCTGTACTTGAAGCTCAAAGGGCTTGAAGTGCAGCCCGACTCTTGACCTTTGCCATAGGTATAAAGTAGAGAGGGACTGGTCCATTCTTGGCTTCTATAGATGGTTCTAGCACCCATTAGAAAAGGCATTAAAAGGAATATGGTTCCAAAAAGGTTTTTTTTTTTTTATTGTTATGATGTCTAGTTTGTTACAATAGAGGAACCGTATTTGGTGCAGAATAGATCCCTTTTCTAAAAGGTGCTGTATAAAATCATCTATAGCACATTCTCCATCAATCTGAAGAACCCCTTGATAATGCAAAGAAACAGTTAATCATGCAAAGGGTTCTTTGAATGCTCAGGGTTCTATATAGAACCGTTTTCTTTACTAAAAAACCCTTGAAGAACCATGATGTTTAAGTGTGTAGTGGTACCATATTAAGTACCTTTAGTTAGGGAACGTAGTGCCATATTGTATATTAACTGTAGATGTTAAAATTTCAATGTTAGCCATTGGGAATGATAGTGTATTAATACTTCACTTTTAGGTTATATTTGTTGAATTTAAAAATGTTCATATATAATACTACACAACAGTTACCAAATTACAAATTACATTGACAAAGTTTGATTTTTTATTTACTATTATACATTACAAAAATACTTAGTATACTAATAGACAATAACTATGTACACTAATATGTACTAATATGTACCCTCTTTCCAATCACTCTGCGCCAACAGGGCAACATGAGCCTCTGTTAGATTGCATAACACATCTGTGAAGTTAGTGTTCTCCAAGCGTGTTAAGCTCCACTAATGTTGTGTTACGTTTGAAAAGATCTGATGGAGCATTGCAGAGTCTCAGAGGAAACCTGTGCTCCTTCAAACTTCAGGTTTCATCACCACGTGACTGGGATAAAGTACCTGTAGACGAAGATTACCCCCTTGCAGCCGGCGTTGTTGAAGACGTTCACAAGGCGGAAGGTGGCGAGGGTCTCCAGCACACAGCGCACTCCCACCACTGATAGGTTGGCCACACTCAGGTGCAGGATGATAGCGTCTGCCGGGAGCAGACGAGACTCTCTGTGCAGCATCAACAGGAATGCCAGGATCATTAAAGTGTTCCCTGGGATTCCTAACACGGCCAGGGACAGGTACAACAGACCACGGGTCAGTGTTTCTCCGTCCATCACACACACATCACTCGGCTGTATACAGGAGGAGATGGAGGCAGCGTTAACACTTTAAACATGTCATCATGCTGCACAGATAACAGACAGTAATAATGAATTCAACACAATAATAAGACAATTCATAACTGTGTGACCTCCAACCACACGGAAGAATTCGGAAGATGACGTTTCCCCGCAAGACTTGTGAGGCTTCATCACATCTTTTTAAAATGATGCTCATACAAAATCATGAGAGATTAACATGCTTGGAGGAGAACACTAACAGCTCAATATTGTTATATAAATACACAACTATTACTGAAATTTTCAAAGCAGTTATTGAAACTGAGAAAATAATAAATACTACAATCACTTGCATTAAACAGTCTAACACAAAGATCATAAAATTATTATATAATTAGCATCCTTTTTTTGATATACTAACAATAAATACACATATCTTGTTCTTGTTTTGAATAAGATCTCTGCTTGTCTGCTCATTTCTGAATTTTACCTAAGGACCCCCCCCCCGATCTTCCCTCAACTCCTCACACTCTGAACTCTCCTGCCACTCTTATAGTCTTATATGAGTTTATCAGCAGAGCCACAGGGAGACAGATGCACTGTATGGTCCAATGAACCCCCATAGAGCCCACACCACACCTGCCTCTCATTACCTCCATCATTCTCACCTGTCTGGTCCACCTCTGACAGCTGGACCGTGACAGCACAGCCCGCTTCTGAAAAATAAAATCCCAAACCACACACTACTGCACTATGCATACTAACTAAGAGAATTCTACTCTTTGGTACATTATAGTGTGGTAGTGTGCCATTTTGGCTGCAGCACAAATATCAATAGCCCATCCACAACATAAGCTGTGTCCAAAACCACACACTGTTGTACTACAGCTCCTTCTAGTGGAAAAATCAGGAAAACTCAGTGGTCACTACCCTAAGCAGGCTGTCAAGTGCATGTCTGTACAATGTATGAAAGCCCTATGCTTCTAATTAAAAAATAATTAATATTAATATATTAAATAACAAAAAATAAATTATTGACAGTGACTAACTCCAAGGAGTATTTCTGCCTTTCGGTGAATGACAGTGAAAGACAATAGACAAAGCACATTTGAGATTAGAGAGGACATAAAAGACAACGAGTGACAGAAAAATGAAGAAAATTCACATCCATTTACAACCAGGATTTCAAGCTAATTTACTCTATACACTAGTAAAAAAATCTGTACAGTTTTGTGCTTCTCTAAAATAGGCAATCAAAATGAAATACAATGAAATATTGTTCAATTATTCGTCATTTGACATGATGTTTATTGGAAACAAACAACATGAACAAGTACTACTTTGCAAAATTATAAGGAGATTGTAACAAGACTAACATTAATATTAATTAAAATCTATTCAGTTATATTATGCATATGGCAGCACAGTGGTGTAGTAGGTAGTGTCACAGTCACAAAGCTCCAAGGACCTGGAGGTTGTGGGTTCAAGTCCCGCTCTGGGTCTCTCTGTGAGAAGTTTGGTGTGTTCTCCCCGTGTCCGTGTGGGTTTCCTCCAGACAATGGATGGATATAGTATGCAATTTTCTGTTTTCTCTGATAAAGAGCTAGCTAAAGCTAGAGTAAGGGAAATGAGCTCACAGAAAGCTAGTAACATGAAATAACATGAATTAGCACAGATTTATTCTCCTCCAATTCTGTATCTTTTAATGGATGTTTAGGTTTAAAATAATCATCTGTATCCAGGGTAAGTTTAAAAACAAATTTTAAGCAAAAATTTTAACGTTAGAGACAATTCCAGTAGGCCTTTAACTTTGTTTTAGCATTAGCATTAGCTCATTCCCAGTGGGTCAAAATGAAAAAACAACGTTTGTGGCACCTTTATAACATCAGAGTACTAATCCCATCATTGAAGATCTAATTACTGTGTCCAACTAATGATCCTCATCTGTGTTTAACTAATGAGCCCCTGGAGATGTGAGAGTTTGTTCTGACATTTTGTGTTGTGTCATAGCAGCTGCTTTAGTTCATTACGAAGCTCAAAGGCCTCTCTGATTTTAAGAAATAGTGAAACCATGCTTAGACACTGTATTTTTATATAACTGTATGTATATATAAAATTGTTAAGAGGATACAGAAGAATTGCAGAAATGTTTTAGATCATATTCAGGAGCCTTCATAGCTCCGGAAACTGGTATTTCCTACGTATTCAAAATCAAACTAAATTCTAATTGATTCCAAAATGTCTTTATTCATTCATTCATTCATTATCTGTAACCGCTTATCCAATTCAGGGTCCCGGTGGGTCCAGAGCCTACCTGGAATCATTGGGCGCAAGGCGGGGAATACACCCTGGAGGGGGCGCCAGTCCTTCACAGGGCAACACAGACACACACACATTCACTCACCCAGTCACACCTACAGACACTTTGGAGTCACCAATCCACCTGCCAACGTGTGTTTTTGGACTGTGGGAGGAAACCGGAGCACCCGGAGGAAACCCACGCAGACACGGGGAGAACACACCAACTCCTCACAGACAGTCACCCAGAGCGGGAATCTGGAGCTGTGTGACTGCGACACTACCTGTTGCGCCACCGTGACACCCAAAATGTCTTTATATGAAACATAATTTAGATGAATGTATGACACTAGCAATGAAAAAACTGCAAATGAATTTTTTTTACTTAATTATTTAGCCCTTTGACTTTTGCTCTGCTCTAGTGCTAAGTTCTGCTGACACATCTATAAGCCCGTAAATGTGCAAAGGTACACAAGAAACACAATGATTAATTAAATAAAGAAAAAAAAAGTGTTTTTTCACCCAAACATCTTTAGGGCTTTAATGAAGTCCTGGAAGTCCCTTAGAGTAATATAATAGTAAATTAATTTAACTAAGTGAACCACAAAGACAGAATCAGATAGGTGCTGAAAATCATATTTTCATTATATCATAGTTGAGCGCTCCATATAAAATAATATGCAACACTATTGACTCCTGTAATTAAGGGACCTCCCAATCGCCCCCAAAGCACACACACACACACACACACCTCAGATCCCACTGAAACCTCTGCAGATGTGTCCTAAATTTTGATTGCAAAAACTCTTCGTTTGTGTCTTGGCCCTCAGGGGAAATGCTGAGGATGTTTGTGATGTTTCAAGAACTCATATAATGAAAGTCACCGTAGAAGGTGAGCGAGTGTGGACTTGCCAGAGTGATAATGTGTTTTCATAAATGTGTTGTATTTTGGAAATAAACCTCAGGGAAATCAGCTCAGGGCTCTGACCCTCTGGTCTTCAGGGTCTTCTCATTAGCGTCATTGTACACAGGGGAAAAGTGTTAAAAAATACTGAAGATAATTTTGAGGTTAAATTTCATAAGAACAACAATCTCAAAACTTTTTTATCAGGCTGAGATCATCAGAGATTATTAATTCATTCATTCATTCATTATCTGTAACCGCTTATCCAGTTCAGGGTCGCGGTGGGCCCAGAGCCTACCTGGAATCATTGAGCGCAAGGCGGGAATACACCCTGGAGGGGGCTCATTAGAGATTAGAGATTAAATAAAGCAGTTCATTCTTAGACGGTTGATGACACAAATCAACATTTGTAAACTTTACTAAAAAGTGTTACATTTAGATTTTAGCATGGATATAAAATTTACATGATAACATTTCAGAATCATTTTAAATATGCAGATTAAAAATGGTTTGATTTGATTTTATTTATATTTTATAATATTTTAATAATATTAAGGTTAACTGGACAAAAGCATACAAGATATATAAGACTTTATATTAAAGTTTTCTACAAAAAGCATGTTTCATTTACCCTAGAGGCATCCTGTTAAGAGCTACATGATGTTTTTTTTTTTTTTTTTTACGAGCAACAGCTTTGTTGTTTTCCAGTAAATCCATAATTGAAAAGGTGAGCAGGTGTTTTGTGCCCTTGGTTTCCGTGGTTACTTTCAATCTTCAGATGTTTTTTCCACTTTGTGGGGATCTCAGATCATCCCCTAGCACAACAGAAGACCTTATAAACCCAGAAAACTTTTACTTCCCACCTGCAAAGATGCTACACATGTGAGTAGGCTGCTGTAACTGGAAGTTACAGGTATGTTATTGAATTATGTTGCATATAATTTGGTCAAATGTGTATTGCAATTAAATGGTCTATTTCAATGTACCAGTGCTTTATATTACGCTAACAATTTTTGCATATTATTTGCAATAAAGTGAAGTCAAATGTCAGTTTATATTCAGTTTTATGTTACTTAATTGCAATTTCATTCTCTATCTCTGTGTTATCTTAACATATGGAAATGCAAACTATATTTGCATAAAATTTGCGTTATTTAAAAATGCGTCTATGTTCCTTCAAAAACGTGATAATTCCAACAGTATTCTTGTTATAATTTGTTTATTTAAAATATGTTAACAAAATATTGCCAGATTATATATGTAATACTATACATATGTAATGTCCAATTTTTTTACTTCATATCCCATATCTCTTTAGCCTTATTGACATGTTTCGCTCTTGCTTCTATTTGATTTACTTTTGCAGTTCAACACAGATTGACTCATGGATCTCTGCATTACCATCAAAGGAGTGTCCTTCCTCCTGCAGACAGGACTGGGGATTATGGGTAACGTGCTGGTGTTGGCAGCATATGGTCATGTCGCATTAATGGAGCCACAGCTGCTACCTGTGGACAGGATCATGGCACACTTAGCCTTTGCTAATCTGATGCTACTGCTAACTCGTGGTGTACCTCAGACAATGACTGTATTTGGGATGCGCCAACTACTTAACGACTCCGGCTGTAAAGTGGTTATTTATGGTTACAGGGTTAGCCGGGCACTCTCAGTATGTTTGACCTGTATGCTAAGTGTCTTCCAAGCCTTAACGGTTGCCCCAGCAGCTGGACCACAGTTAGCTAAGCTAAAGGCTAGGTTACACCAGCTTGTCATGCCCACATTCATAGGGCTATGGCTTCTTAATATGGCTGTCTGTATTGCAGCTCCATTTTTCTCTATTGCACCTCGTAATGGGACTGTCCCAGCATTCACCCTCAACCTAGGCTTCTGTCATGTTAACTTTCAAGACAATTTGTCATATGTAATCAATGGAGCAGCCGTTTCTGGACGAGATTTTGCATTTGTAGGCCTCATGCTTGGTTCCAGCGGCTACATCCTGGTACTTTTACACAAACACAGCCAACAAGTAAGGGCCATTCGTCGCTCCCAAGGGACTTCGATGGAAATGCGAGTGGCTAAGACTGTGGTCATGTTGGTGGTGCTCTATGCTGTCTTCTTCGGCATAGACAATGTAATCTGGATCTACATGCTGACTGTGGCCCAGGTTCCTGCCATAGTTGCAGACATGAGAGTGTTCTTCTCATCCTGCTATGCCACTCTCAGTCCCTTCTTTATGATCAGCTCCAACAAGAAGCTAAAGGAGAGGATGGTGTGTGCTGCCAGGGAATACAAGCAAGAACCTGCCAAGGAATCTGTTGATAAAACAAATTTTAAATAAATAAAAAGAAATATCTATGATCTGACATATGATTTTTCAAATGTCTGAGAGAGTAATTCATATTGGTTTGATGTCAAAACGTAAATGGAGAAAATAAAATACATAAAATAAATACATTTTTCCCAGGACAATTCCTCCAGCATCAGAGGGCATATTCATATGCGTTTTAATAACAACCTGTGAGATTTTAAAGACATATGGGTTAGAACGTGTGGATTTTCTTTTTTAAATATAAATATTGGTCTTTGAGTGATGGCATATGTGCCATACCTGGTTTAGAAAATGTGGAACTTGTAGACCCTAAATTAAATCCTTGATTCTATAATTGATTATTTTTGTACTTCAGTTAAAGGAGCAAACTCTATTAATTACTCAGTACTTAAGTAGTTTCTTTAACTGCTACTTTTGTATGTCTACTCAAGATGTTTTTTGAAACATTTCTTTTTAAGTTTCATAAAAAGTAACAATGCAATACTTTTAATCAAGTAAGAATTTATGCCACTGCATCTGCTAGTAAGCCACTTCTCCTATTATCAGTTGGCATTTTAAAACCTGAAGCAAATCTAGGAATACCTATGAATAAGTTATCCTTATACTAGTTCCTTTTTAACATGTCACAATAAATTAAATAAGAAATCGTATTGTTGTAATGACTCTTATTTTCAAACGTATAAGTGGCGGACATTTTGTACTCAATTTGTAGGCTGAGACTCAAATGGCTCCTTGCCCACTATGTAGTGTGCTTAGTTGGTCATATAACTATTTGTAGACGCAAATAGTGCATTGTATGTCTAATAGAAGGCCATTTTATGATTTACCAGTTGACATATTATTTATTTAGTACGCTATTTTTTATATTAAGTTTGTTCATTTTTGACCTACGTTGTGCACTACTTAGGAAATAGGGAGCAATTGTGAACAAGGCCCTAGTTTGCTTCACTCCGTTACAGCAGAAGCCGATAATACGGAGTTTAGGCTTTAGGGTGGGAGCCCGGAAAAAAACCTCGACAAGCGTCAAACACAAAGGTAAAAACAACATTTTCTTTCACTTGTTCCTGACTTTACTGTCTGATTTCTAATTCTCACCGTACACTGTTTCACTGGAGCTTTAATAATGAGAGTTTTGTTCGTCGCAAATATGTTATTTTTGGTGTTGAAATCAGACTTCCGCTTATGAAGCCGATAAGAAAGTAGATAATGGTAAAATTTCGAAGCACTTTAATGTCTTAGACAGTGTTATAAAGTTAGGTATTTGTATGGGATACCGTTAATTATATGTTTTCCATAAATATATGGCTTCTAAATTATACGTGAGGTAAGTTTATTTTCATACTCGGCAGATTTATATTCGAGTTTTCAGTTCCACCTTAAATAGTGCTACAGTTACATTCTGGCGCCTGAGGCGCTAGTAAGTTACTACAACACCATTTAAGGTGGAACGGAATAATTGATCAAGAAGTCTTCAGATTTGCTTTTCTAATTATAAGTTTAGTGAACTTGTAATTATGTAAAAGGTATGTAATAATAATCACTGTCCTGCGCTTTATCGTATGTATTCAACGTTGAAAATGTTGTTTGGAGGTAGATTAAGCTAACTGAGGTGTTTTGTACACCCAGCTGTTAAGGCCAACAGTAAATTTGTAGCTAACAGTTTAATTACAATTAACTAAATAAATACTTGTATTATGGTATAATTATAACCCCAAAATGAGTGAGTATCTCAGATATTCTGTTGATCAGAGCGGCGAAATATGTTGGTAGCTAACATAAACGGTGTGTCCATCAAAAACATCCTATCTTGTGCTGATGTTTGTGGCCGTTTTAGACACAACCTTTAGAACCTTATATTTTTCACCTTTTTGTTTGTTTATTTAGCTTCCATTTATGACATTATTACAATTGTTATTCTTAATAAACAAAATAGTGATATTTTCAATAAAATATCACCTATAACTGTGACAGAATTGCAAAATACTACATTTTTAAAAAATATTTTGAGTCTTAAAACTAGTCACCAGAGTTTTATTTTTGCACCATTTGGTGAGGAACAGAAAGTTTAATAAGAAGTCAGCTTTCTGCAACAGTTATGGATATTTGCTTTAACCATTGCAGATAACATGGCAGCGATCCGTAAGAAACTAGTGATTGTTGGAGATGGAGCCTGTGGTAAAACCTGTCTCCTCATAGTCTTCAGTAAGGACCAGTTCCCTGAGGTTTATGTTCCCACTGTGTTCGAAAACTACGTGGCTGATATTGAGGTGGATGGAAAACAGGTAAAGTGGGACTAATTTGACTCTCTTCAGGTTAAATGCTGACATCTTGTTCTCAAAAAAGAGGAAGATGCAACTGCTGAACTGACACTTCAGAGTGGTGCTAGAAGTTCATTGTTAAAGTTGTGAGGCTCTGTGTCTCAATTTTAAGTAATAATTAATGAATAAATAGATTATTGTAGATTAATAAATAGATTATTATAGAATTTTGTGTAATATAAGCCACATCAGTTTATTTAGTTATTTTAATTAAAGGTATCATTTGAACACTTAATTCTTTGTACAATGATATCAATGTTTATCATTAACAATATGAAATATCTGTTTCAGTTATCAATATGAAATTAACTCTATGATTTATAAATTTGGGAACACTTAATGAATTCATGGTATTAATCAGGATGTCTGATCTCTGTTGAAAAAGCTTTATAATACATATCAGAATATTACCGAAGGAAGAAAAAGAAAGACCTTTATTGATTCCCATAAGGAAATTGCTTATCTGCATTTTAACCATCCATGGCAGTGAACACACACACAATTAGAACAGGGGGCTGCCAACCACCTCAGTGCCGGGGAGCAGTTTGGGGGTTAGGTGCTTTGTTCAAGGGCACTTCCGCCATGAATTAATTTTCTCTTGCTGGTCGCAGGATACAGTTCCACTGCTCCACAGCCCAGTGCTGCAGGGTTTATACCTCTTTACTCCACACCTGGGATTGAGCAAAGTGACCTTGAGCAAAGTGACCTTAAGCTCATGTGTAGCTGCTCCAAAGCATTGCTTCATTTCATGTTTTTATGTGCAGATTATGCAAAGGGTGCTTCTGTTTTTCGGCAGGTGGAGCTTGCTCTGTGGGACACGGCTGGTCAGGAGGACTATGATCGTCTGCGTCCGCTTTCTTACCCCGACACTGACGTCATCCTCATGTGCTTCTCCATTGACAGTCCGGACAGCCTCGGTCAGTGTGGTCTGTGTAGACAGAAATAGCTATATTAATCAACTACAATAGAGAGATTTTGCACCTCAGCATTCAGTTTGTATAGAACAGTTTCTATTGGAACCAGAAGGGGCGACAAAGACAAAGTCAGCTACTGCCAAACTTAAGACATTACATTGGAAATAAATTACAAATTAATCTGTGTTTGTCTGTGCAGAGAATATTCCAGAGAAGTGGACCCCTGAGGTGAAACATTTCTGCCCCAACGTCCCAATCATCCTGGTGGGCAACAAGAAGGACCTTCGCAATGATGACCACACTCGCCGCGAGTTGGCCAAGATGAAGCAGGTATGACTAACTCAGGGCAGTCTTTATCTTTTAACAATTAAACCTGATCTGAGAGTGCTGAAACTACAGTTAAACCAAGCAGATACAAGCTCAAAGATTAGGGTCAACTTTGACTTCTTACATCCAAATTGGTATAGAAGATTGATTTCTTTACAATTTAAAAAGAAATTTCTGTGGGGAGGATGTTTGTTTGGATTTTTTTTTAATAATGTGGTTTAATATTTTTTTTAGTACCAATTGTTGATATCCACCAATAAAATAATGCAATTTATTGTCGTTTATGTCTTGTGTGTTTCAAAGCATGATTCTGACATTTTTAATTATATATTCCCATAAACATCTTTAACATAAACATTTTTCCTTCATACAGGAGCCTGTGAAACCAGAGGAGGGCAGAGACATGGCAAACCGCATCTATGCCTTTGGATACATGGAGTGTTCGGCCAAGACGAAGGACGGTGTGAGGGAGGTGTTTGAAATGGCCACCAGGGCAGCACTGCAGGCCAGAAAGGGCAAGAAGGGCACAAAATGTCTGCTACTGTAAACAAACACAGAACTGTGCTCTGGCTCAGAAGTCCTTGGCCTGAAATGACTGTGCTCAAAAAACAAAACCGCTTTTTGTTTTAACGTCTGTTAAAAATGAAACCAGTGCATCTAGTTATGGAAGTTGTTTTTTGTCAGTATTTAAAAACCAAGGCAGAATGAGGAGCGATGTGGTTTATTGTACCTTTTTGTTTGGTCACTGTCTGGACAAAACCTTGTATCTCCAGAACTGCTTTTACAGGAGAAAAGATATTTCTGAAGTAACTAGATATTTTCCCAAAACAATTTTAGGCTCTTTATATCAGTTTGTTTAGCCAGAAAGTTTAACATGACCCAAAGAGAATTTGGAGTTTAAATTACACACAAAAAAGACTTAGAATGGAGATACAAGGTATTGGCCCCGTCAGCGCCGTTATACGTAACGATTAAATTTGCCATATAAAACTCATGCCGAGCCAATGGTAAAAGAGGTAAAATGCCAGTGGATGTGCGAGTAGTGTGCGCTTGGCTGAGTTTTCTGTCCCTCACTGTGACCAATTGCCCATGCAGTTATTTTGGATTACAAATATGCAATGAAGACGAAAAAAAACGATGATCAGGACCAACGTGCAATACAGAAAACATGCCCATGTCTGTGTGTTTTCTGGAGTGCATTCACTTGGACAAGACTTGAAACTCTTATTTTTTTTCCTTTTTTTCTTTCTTTCAAAACAAACAAACATAATTTGGTAACTTTGTGTATTAAAAAACTTTTTAAGAAGTTTCTGGCTGTTCTGGAATCACTCAAACTTATCTGGAACAACTTTCTTAAATATTGAACAGGAAAAAATTTGATACGGCAAGAAAAGAGTTTACAAATATTTATTTCAAGGAATTGAACAGTAGCTAATAGAAGTGGATAGTTTTATATTTAAAATGACTTCAAAACCAAACGGTAACAGCTAAGAGGGGAAAAAAGCATTTTCATTTGTGTACAAAACAAAACTAATGGCATTTGAAGTAATTGGCATTTGTCACAAAATCAATTTAAACATTTCTTCAAAATATGATTTTCTTTGGAAACAGCAATCTTGATTTATGACACATTTACAGACGTGTTCCTTCATATTGCTTCTTAGAGGTGCACTATATAGGGCTGTTGAGCATGACCACTTGCAACAGTTCTGACAAAGTTATACTTTTAAAAAATATATATAAAATGAAAAACCAAAAATAAACACCACACTAAAAAAGTCAAAACATTACATCACACACAGAACTCTACATCTGTATTTGGTTGAAAACGGAAACAGATTGATTCATAAAAAGAACATATCAGCTCACACAAATATGCAATTATTACCCAGCAAACACACATGATTTTATCAAGTTATGAGGCACTTTTAAATTGTCTCACTCCAATAGAGGGCTTTAAAAGTTTTACTTTAGAGCTTAAAACTTCTTTTGCCCATAGAAAATACAATGTGCATAAACAAAAATACAAACGCAAAAATCAGACTGAGAACATGACATTTAAAGCTGTTTAAAAAAAGAAACCCTAATCCTAGTGTTAGAATAAATATAAATAACAATGTGTGCGCTACATTAACTTCGAAAGCTTGTGTTTTTTTATGGTCATTCCTTCATTAAATCATCAGGTTCTCTCCCCCTCCCCTTTTTTACATTTAATTTCCAATTTCCAAATATTTTGATCTGTGGATATGGAGCTCTATGTCCTACTGTATTTCTGTTCATGTTTATACTAATGTTGAATATTTTTAAAGACATTGTCTGTGACATTTATGCAATGTTATTTACAGCTGTAGCCAATGACACCAAACCACTGAGACAGTTAACTCTCTTGACTTTGACGTACATTAACATAAGATTATTATTCACTTGAGACCATTTTCCATCTGTCCATTGCTAACACTGTTAAAATGATATGTTGATTAATCCATACTTTATATATACTTTATTACATGGGGGCCATTTCACAAAACAATTTGTGGGTTAGCCAGATAAACTGAAACTAAAAGTCAAGTCTGTTCATTCAAGTATAGCTTAAGGCTTTGTTTATGCTACTAAAGCAAAACTCTTGCCTTTAAGCTTCATTTATCGTGCTAACCTTTTATGGAATGCACCCCTGGGTCTTTAGTGGTCACTGGTGTTTTTTGTGCCCTGCTCGAGAGCGTGCGATGAAGATCGGGACCAGGCTGAGTGCAACGATCAGGCCAGCCAGCAGGGGGCGGTAAAACAGCCATCCAGCCGCGATGGTGAGGAGAGAGAAACAACAGGACACACACACGGCAAACACCTTTAGACCCACCGACACCAGCTCGCGCAGAACAGGAACCCAGTCCACTGCAGAGCACAAACAACAAATAAGAAGCACTTTCCTTTTCTCACCTCATAAAGTGAACAAAGTGAAGCCTGGAGTCTGATGTGAGTTTAGAATTAAGAGACTTTGAGGTGCAAGAAATGAGAGTTTGAATCATGATTTAAGATTGAGGGCAGAGTCAGGTAAGAAGAGCCAAGTCTGGAGTCTCTGAGTGTCAAACTATAGAATGGTTCCAATATAATGCTAGAAAATACAAAAACTTGAAACTGCATTACATTATTTACACAAAAGTCAGAAATAATCATGTACATTTGTGTGTGTGTGTGTGATTTTTACCGAGTGTATAGATGATGCGTGTGGTCAGGCTGATCCCAAGGAACATAAGGAACCACCCGCCAGCCCTTAGAGCCCATGTCTTCATGTCATTCACCTGGTGCTCTTTAGCAAACACCTCCTACACACAAGCACACAGGTATACACACATTCATCAAGGGAAGAGAAGAACAGTGTGTTCCACACTCCAGCTCCTGTGCTGAAAGATGCTGGACATTTTTCACCCGAACACGTACCTCAGCACTGAGCTCCTCCAGGTAAAGGATCTCCAGAGTGTCTCCTGACCGAGTTTTAAAAGGCACCAGCTTCTTTTCCTTCTGCATGGCAACCACACTCACCTACAACAATAACAAGGACAATGAAGGCAGAATGCCATTAAACTCACAGCAGTGTCCAAGTATCTAATGTAAAGCCTGCTCAGATGAGAAGAGTCTGTTACGACACAGATGATAGTAGGAGTGTCAGTGATTATGAGTGTGTGTGTTACTCACTGTTTGCGCTGGTCCAGGGAAAGACCCCTCACCGCTGAGCCCAGCATAAGAGAAACTCACACGCACATCTCCAACCTACACACACACACACACACAGTTTTAATCTACACTATCATTTATAGCAGCAGGTTTTTCAGGGTGTGTGCGTGCATGTGTGGGTGTACCTCTGGTCTCCGGGGGTTACTGCTGTGGTAAAAGTAATCTTCATATACAGTGAGGAAAGGATCAGTAAAAGGAAGCCCACCCAGATGCAGCTTTTGGAAATTATTAATCTGGTCAATCAGTCCTAAACACACACACTTACAATTCATATTCTGGAAAAACACCATAAAAAAAATCATAGAATAACTGCATTAGTGTAGTATTGTATGTATATATATATATATATATATATATATATATATATTAACAGTTTAACACTGATACTATTGTACGATGGCGTTTTAGGGCCACGGCACTTCAGGGAAAAAAAAAAAAAAAAAGATTCCAAGAATAAAGTCAGAATTCTGAGAATAAAAAGGTAAAAAAGGTCCCTATAATTCAGAGAATGTAGTCAGAATATTTAGAGAAACACTGTTTTGCATTATTATTTACTATAAAATGTAGACAGACAGACTCTTAGTGTGTGCCCTGAGTGAATGAAAGAAGCAGTCAGTGAAATGAGCAGAATTATTTATTAAAAGCTTTCACACGACATGACGACTAATCCCTGTCAGTGCAGCCCCTGACTGCAGCATACAGCTTTAGCTTATTGTACAGTTCATGAGCCGTAATGCGATAGAAACTCGTGGGCACACCGGAGTTCCACTCGCTCTGGATCGATCATTTTCATGCTCATTAATCGTATCCTGTGAAACTACATACCCTCTTCTGAATAAAAGGTTCTTGCACAGATTCAGGGTTTAAATACTAATCACAATGTGGTCCTGATGTGGAAGAGAACTGAGTGTTTATTCCTGAAATCTATACCATAGCATGACTTAAGCAACATTGCATTCCACAATTACACTGTGTCTGCGCCATTATACATGCAACAATTTATTCAGAGATTATTATTATTATTATTATTATTAATTTGTTTCAATGCCATGGCCCTAAAACAATATATTCCTATACAATATATAATATTATATGGGAATATATTACTACAAAACATGTTTTTAGATAATACATGAACAAATACCTTTAGAGAGGAAGAAGTGTCCAACTCCAACCTCAGGAGCCACGACTGTTACACTCTCCACAGCCATCGCACTAAAACACACATACGCACAAAAACTCAAACACCTGTGTGTGAAAGGCAGGATAACGTATAATAAAAATGATTGAACACTGTACGTGGGATTGATGTGTCCAATCTCTTGATCGAAGTGTCTGCTGCTGATGAGTTCTGATTTCCACTCAGTGTCTAGAAACACACACATTATCACAATATGTTTTAACCAGCATCCAAACCAGACATTAGTTACTTTACCACAAGCCTTCTCTATAGCTATAATCCTCTCGTTTGTACATGTACATGGTTCAAGCTCATTCCTAAAGTACAAATATGAGGTGTACGCAGGGGGGCAGAAAATTTTGTTTTCCTAATGTGCTGAAAAATCTGTATCTCTAAAAGTTTGGCTGGTAAATCATTTTACACACATATTATCCATCTATACCAGGGGTCGGCAACCCGCGGCTCTTTGATCACTCTGATGTGGCTCAGCTTTTGAAAATAATTACTGAGTATTTAATTAAAATGTATTTTATTTTGGTTCGTTCATTTTCAAAATGTAATTCTATGAAGATTATGGCGATCTTGTAACATCTAAAATATTTTAATATTTAAAATATTTTGTTGCTCTTAATACACGTCACAACTTCCAACGTGCGACACCCGCCAGTGTGCGGTTTCTTGAACTTTTTGACAGCTGACTGCACGGCGCCAGTAAAAGGATGATGACACGCAGAGAGAGGACAGCATTTTTTGCTGCTAGTGGATAATTTAAGTTCGCCATTTTTTCCCCCCATTACTACAAGGACTCAAATAAACCGAGTATTTTACTTAACTGTCAACCCAACGTCTTTTTTTCGGAGTTAAACATGTTTTGTTGCATGCAGAAATATTATTTCATTTTCTCTGCAGTCATTACGTTCATTAATTGTAAAACAGTATAGTTTGTTTATACATAGCACAAAGGCAAAAAAAAAAAACCCTGTTATGCGCAGTGTTATTTCATGTAAAATTTCAAAAGGATTTTGTGGCTCCTAGTGTTTTCTTTACTGTGTGAAACGGGTCCAAATGGCTCTTTGAGTGGTAAAGGTTGCCGACCCCTGATCTATACCATAAAATTAATCAAAGTAAGCGGGGTTAACCACTTAAACAAGCTTTTGTTAAAACAGTTGGTTTAAATATTGATATCAAAAACATAGCGGTATCATGCTATGTTCACTGCTAAAGAGAGTCTTACTGTATGTGTACGTTGTCTCAGTTTTGGTTTCGCCACCTTCTTTATAATCCCTGTCCATGGAGAGCAAACATCAAGTTCAATTAAAGGCAGGTGATACTGCAAGAACATAATGTCACGATACTTAAAGAAACTATTATGATAATTTTTTTCCTGAGCTCTGTGAACAAGTCATCAAGTACAGAAGCTTGAGTGCCATTAAAAAAATATTTAAAAAGCTAATAGCACCCCCTTGTGGAGAGGTTTCAGTCTGGGAAATGTGAGTGAGTGAGTGAAGTCTACAAGTGAAGAGTGAAGGTACAAGGATGTGACTTTGTTTCATAATTTGAACTTTGACCACCTTGAGTCCTGATACTCCACCCACTGATACATCTCCACATTCCTTTTCAACTTCACTGCCTGAACAGCCACTTTATAGTTAGGATCATAGAGGGGCTGAGAGAGAGAGAGAGAGAGAGAGAGAGAGAGAGAGAGAAATAAAGAAAGAAAGAAAGAAAGAAAGAAAAAAAAAAACAGTATTAATCACTTTTGTGTTTCCCACCTTAAAAAACAGATATTGTATGTTTTGTTGTTTTACCTGAGCGGTCCGCAGAGGGGCCGACAGGTGAACCAAGCGGTTGTTGTTTTGGGGGTCTATGTACATGTCGGGATGCAGAGAGAGGACCTGAGACAGACCTTCATCCAGAGAGGCAGCCGTCTGAATCGCCCGGCCCTGGGAAGGGTAAATGAACAGTCATTCATTTATTTATTCATTCATTCATTCATTCCCTGTAACTGCTTCATCCAAATCAGAGACAAGGTGGGTGCAGAGCCTACCCAGCATCACTGGGAGTAAGTCGGGATCACACCCTGGACACATCACCACACTCACACATTCATCCAATCACTCATACCTATTGACAATTTCACACACTCACCCAGTCACACAACATTTTCTCCACTGATTCTTCATTTCAGGCCATCAAACAGCCATTATACTGACATCTAGTGGTCTCGTAGATGTCTCAGAGACTTTGTATCATACTTAAACGATTTTAAACATGGCCGTCCACATTATAGGGACACTTTCTATGGAGCATAAACTGTTTCATTCAGAGATCACAATGGAAACTGTTTTTAAACTGATTCCATTCAGTCCAAGATAACTTTACTAATTCTGAAAAGCGATACATAATAAAAAATAATACTCTGTTCAAACAAGGATGGATATAAAAGAGAATGTATCCCTCTGACCTCATTAGTGAAGAGAACATAGAAGGAGAGGAAGAAGAGCCCGACTCCCACCATCATACCCCCCATCGTCTCCCCCAAACGCTCCAGAAAACCAGGACTGGTCCGGGAGTGTGTGCGGCTGTGCTGATCCCCAGCCGTCCCTGAAAACTAACACACACACAAAACACAGTGGTTAAATATATACTCTACAAATCAGCAATAAAACAACCTTTTACAGCATTATCTCAACACTACAGGTTATTTGCTGTAGTACCAGTCTCTGCTATTCCCATAATGTTTACACTACATGTGGTGAAACTTTGCTGTGTATATTTGATGGCATTTAGCCACAGGAGTCATCAGTGAGGTAAGGTACTTGTACTGGACGATCGGTTCTGGCACTCCAGCTTATCTTAAGAGTATGTAGTTCCATCATTCCAGAGAGCGACATCGTAAATTGACAAACAGAGCAACCACTATATTCTTCAGAAGCGCTGATTGCACCTTTAATGTACAATGAACGGAGGAAGGCTCGAGATGTAGAGGATTACAGCAGCTGTATGATGCATTAGTTTATTGCAGTCGTTTCAGACTCTGCAGTTTGTACCGAGCACGACTTTAACAAGTGAAACTGTCAAAACTTACAGGCACAGACATGGTGAATTTTGGAAAACGCCCCAGAGACTTTTCACGGAAGAGACAGCTTCAAACTCCAAATAAACCAAATAAACTCATTTATGCACAGTATAATGCAGAAATGAGAACCGTGCTGAGATAAATACTAACCCTTTTCTAACAATAAATATATCTACAGTTTAAATAAGGGTAATTATTGTTTCAGTGAAAGAAGTCCAAACAAATCGAGTTGATTCGCGACGCGTTGAATTAACGAAAGACGCTCGGCTTGCGCTAAGCATTCTGGGAAATGTAGTTGCAGAGCAAGAGAAAAGATAGGATTAATACAGTTTGATAAAGTAAACGACTAATTAAATCATAGTTAGCATATAATAAACTACTTTCCAAGCACCACGTCTTCAAATTAAATACAGGTATAAAGTATAAATACAAATTAAGATAGACCAACCGAAGTAAACTTATAATATTTTAATTATTACTAATCCGTTTTTATTAAAATGACACCTTTCTCATTCATTTATTCATCCATTAATTAACTCTAAACTGACACCAGTGGACAGTTTCTCACACTCACTCTGTCACTCAAACCACTCAAACTGTGGACAATATTTACACATTCACTCAGTCACTTAGTTATTATTATTATCGTTGTTGTGGTGTTGTTCGTGTTCTTGTAAACATTATAGCATTATAGAGCATTTGCTGACATTTGCTTGTGGACCAAGGCCTGCACTGGGCTAAGAGATAAGAGAAATGAGGTATGATCAACGTGCAGATGACAGGCTGAGAGAGTGACTGAGAGGATTATGTCTTAAAGGGATGATATTATAATTATATTTCTAGAGCAGGTGACGTGTGTATATACACATTCACACCTACCACAGAAAGAATAGGACTGGTTCCTGCCTTTAACAAAGAACCATCAGAGGACCACCAGAGAACTATCAGAGAACCTTCAGAAACCCAGAAACAGAAACCCACAGCCCTCACACAGACAGAATGGCAGAATTTGATGTTGCAGTGCTTGGCACTGGGCTTAAGGTGAGATTTCCTTTTTTTTACTATTACATTTAATCAAATCTAGCTTACACATTTCAAATCAAACAACATCCATTTATTTTCACATCACATTAACATGGGTGCATAGTGAGTGAAAAACTAAGGTGCACAGTCCTTCACAGTAGTAAATAAACAAAAAATAGAAAATGAATTGTACAAAATAACATTACAGTACTCACACAAATTAACTTACACTAAACAAATGAATTAACATTTACATATACTGTACAAACAATATTTCACTGAAATCAGCACACATTGATTTTAATAGCTTTTGTAAGAAAACACAGTAAGTGCAAACTGTTGCTTTTTGAGATTATAAATAATGTGTTCCATAATTTTGAGTATGCATATCCTTATGGCATTAATGGATACAGGTTTTCTGTTTAAGTGAAAAAATAGTTTATGATACTGTGTAGTAGGCTGTACATACAGTAGATACATGGGTTCACAAATGTCATACAGTATTTTTAATGTGTAAATGTAAATAAAGCCTCAGCCCTCAGATATATTTATTCCTAGTATTTCCCTGACTGTAACCGAGTCAATGAACAGTTCTCAAATCACTTAGTGTAATATGTAAGTCTCTAATCTAGAATTCATAAAGACAGAACTGTTAATGTCTGCATTGTTGGTGTCTAAAATGTGTCTCGGAGTCGGAGTAAAGTGAGAGTTGTTATTGAAGTTGATGCAGATCTTAAAGGAGCGGTAAAGATGAGCTGTAACAGACACTCACTCATCTATAAGAGAGAGAGATTAACGCTAATCCTCCATTCTCACTCACTCTAGAGAATACAGACACAGTCAGCAATGAGCTGTAGCTAAATTTAAAGATGCAATCTATCATTTTCACTGCAAAAGGTAGCATACAATATTAGTTTATATAATTTAGATAGAGAAAAAACTTTTTATCGCCCCTGAGTCCATTTCTGCTCCATGGAGTGGGTCTCCCAAATGGAAGCACTAGGTGCATTATTACAATGTCAGGAAGAAAGACTGCAGAAAATTACTGATTGCATCTTTAATGTTTACAATATAAAAATAACCATATACTAAATAGATTACCACACATGCCTCTATCACAGTTTTACTGCTTCACAGAAACCCCACACATCCCAGAGCATCCCATTATACAGGTTAATGTTTTTCTAAAGAGATGTGAATGTCTGTGTAATTAATGGGTCTGTCTTGCTGTAACTATACAGCAGTGGGGTCTGAAAAATTTGGACATGTGTATCTCATCTGTTACAGGAGTGTGTCCTCTCCGGCCTGCTGTCCATCTGTGGGAAGAAAGTTCTACACATTGATCAGAACCCACATTATACAGGAGAATGTGCTTCTATATCCCCTCTGAAAGAGGTCTGCGTACACACACACACACACACACACACACACATCTTGTACTTCCATTCACTAACCAATTTATTGGAAACACCAACTTTGTAGGTCCACTATATTGGTTTACAGTTACAGACTACATCTCCATGTGTCGTTGCACTTATTTGCGCTTATTAATACTCTCTCCTCCTTTCATCGTTGTTCAGGTCCAAAAATGTTCAGACAAGAGCAGTTCTGTGGTCAGAACCTAAAGGATTTCTAAAACATCACAAATGTGCCACAATTTCTAATCGTACACCAGCATGAGAGGGGTTTCCAATAAAGTGGAAAACGCATAATTTACAGCATACATTATTGGCAGGCTGTGTCAGAACATTAAATATCATCTCTGTCTCTTTGTTGAACAGCTCTATCAGAGGTTTCAGGTTCCAGGGCCTCCTAAGGGAATGGGAATGGGCAAAGAATGGACCATCGACCTAATCCCAAAATTTCTGATGTCCACTGGTGAGACTTATAAACATTCCAAGTTACAAAGGTTTATGTTTCTCTCATTTGAAAAATAGCTTAAGCCTATAATTGCAGCTCCAACCCCAGAAGGAGGACATATATTCAGTCTATGTCTTTAAGCTGTATGTTATTCTTCACTGTCTGGTGTTCTTCTGGATTGCAGGAGAGCTGGTAAAAATGCTGTTGTACACAGAGGTGACACGATATTTGGATTTTAAAGTGGTGGAGAGCAGCTTCGTTTATCAAGCTGGAAAAATCCACAAAGTTCCCATCACTGAGGCAGAGGCACAAG
>NC_089804.1:32112912-32120087 GCF_029633855.1 Hoplias malabaricus | reverse complement strand
GATTTTGAAGGAGGAAAAGAAAGGGAAGGATGAGTGCAAAAATTCCGAAAACGGAAGTGATGGGAGCCGGTACGCCCGGGTCCGACCGTCTGAAATCCCGTGTCCGTAGCTTGAAAAATGACCGAGTTAGAGCACTTTGAAAATTAATTCCATAGAAATGACTGGGGAAAAACGGAGCGATAAACGAGTGTAGCGGACGAACGAGTGCGGGTATCGGAAAGCTGTATACAAGCCCACATCGTCGCTTTAGGACGCACGATTTCCAGGTGGAACGGAGTCGATAGCTCGAAAGCTGCGGGACTAGTTAGGCGGACAAGGAAACGCGGAATAATAAAAATAATAAAAATAATAATATGACTTAAGAAGAACAATATATTGCGCCGCTGCTTAAAGCAGCAGGCGCAACATAACTAGAGGTCTGCATTTCCAGGAGGAAACGCGAGATGTTGCGCCGCCTAAACCCCCGTCCCCCGATCCGCGTCTTTCCCGCTTAAAGCGAGGTCCTCGATACGGTAAACCCGCGTGGGTCACTAGGCGACGCTTATGGTGAAGGAGTTTACTGCTAAGCTGTTGGTAGTGGGATGTTAAGAGAGCACTCTCCCACAGCAGTTTACATTGGACTCTATGGAGATGTGTAGGCCGTGAATGGAAAACGGGGTCAAAGGTCATGAAGCGGGTGGGCTATCGGCCTATATTTTCACGTGGTGGGACCGTGGACCCTCGGGTCTGCCCGTTTGAATTCTGGTGTCTCTAGCTCGAAAACTGAGCGTGTGACAGCAGTTTGAAAGTTTGACAAAAGTTTATGGACATTTTTCCATTCATTCCTATGGGAGTAAAGATGAAACTTCAAATGCTTACTGTGCAAAAACTATGCAACTTTTCCAAAAGCTGTATACAAGCCCGCATCCCACAGGGCAGCTCTACGAAACAAACTTTGAACGGAGTCGATATCTCGAAAACTGTGGGCGGAGTTAACCGGACAAGAATGAACGATCCTCAGAATGAAGGGCAGCAAACGTAACACTAGAGGTCTGCATTTCCAGGAGGAAACGCGAGATGTTGCGCCGCCTAAACCCCCGCCCCCCGATCCGCGTCTTTACCGCTTAAAGCGAGGTCCTCGATACGGTAAACCCGCGTGGGTCACTAGGCGACGCTTATGGTGAAGGAGTTTACTGCTAAGCTGTCGGTAGTGGGATGTTAAGAGAGCACTCTCCCACAGCAGTTTACATTGGACTCTATAGAGCTCTGTAGGCCGTGAATGGAAAACGGGGTCAAAGGTCATGAAGCGGGTGGGCTATCGGCCCTTAATTTCACGTGGTGGGACCGTGGACTCTCGGGTCTGCCCGTTTGAATTCTGGTGTCTGTAGCTCGAAAACTGAGCGTGTGACAGCAGTTTGAAAGTTTGACAAAAGTTTATGGACATTTTTCCATTCATTCCTATGGGAGAAAAGATGAAACTTCAAATGCTTACTGTGCGAAAACTATGCAAATTTTCCAAAAGCTGTATACAAGCCCGCATCCCACAGGGAAGCTCTACGAATGAAACTTTGAACGGAGTCGATATCTCGAAAACTGTGGGCGGAGTTAACCGGACAAGAATGAACGATCCTCAGAATGAAGGGCAGCAAACGTAACACTAGAGGTCTGCATTTCCAGGAGGAAACGCGAGATGTTGCGCCGCCTAAACCCCCGCCCCCCGATCCGCGTCTTAAAATGTTGAAAAGACAGCCAGTATATTGTGAATGAGGTATTCTTAAAAAATTCCACCTTAAGAAACCCTGGATAATTAAGACGTCCCCCTTAAAAATGACCTTTAAAGTGTTACAGACTGCCTGTGTATTTCTGTGGCCCTCACAGCTCTTCCCCTCAGTCTCTGCCTCTGCCCCTCCCCCTCCCCCCTCTCTGTCTCTCACACGCACGCTCACAGAATACAACTGACAGACTCATGATTCAATGAATTTCGACCGGTGGGGCACCCTCCAAAAAATCACCCGTAGCTCGAAAACTTTTCCCAACCAAAATTGAACGAAGCATACCGTAGCGACAAGGAGAGTCTTGTGCTCGAGATGGTGTAAAAATTTTTGCACTTTGAGCGAGATTTGATGGTGTAATTACGAGTTAAAAACAGGCAAAGTTTTGAAAATCTGCGTGCAGACCCGCTCTTAAAATACATTGAGCTCTATGGGAGGAAAACCCTCCCAAGTGTCAAACAAAAATTCATAACTCAAGAACGGTATTCTCAAACGGTCTGAAACTTACAAGTGTGAGAAAGGGGAAATTTCTCTAGCATTTAAAGTTTAAATGAAGTCTGTAGGTGAAAGTATAAGGAAGTTATGGTGAAATGTTCGGCAGAAAATTGAAAAAGAAAAAAAAAAATTTAATGGGTTCCTATGGGAGCGTACCCACCCTCCGAACAAATGCTTATAGCTCGGAAAGTTTTCCCCACATCACTTAACCGTATATACCGTTGCGACAAGGAGAGTCTGGGGATCGATGTGGTATAAAAAAATTGCAGATTAAGTGAGAATTGAGCATGTTATGACGAGTTAAAAACAGGAGAAATTTTTAGAAACCGCACTCTGAGCTGCTCCAAAAATACATTGAACCCTATGGGAGCCGAAACCCTCCCTAATGCCGAACAAAAATTCATAACTCAAAAACCGTATTTTCAATAATGTTCAAATTTAGAGGTCTTAGAAAGGACAAGTTTCTCTACCATTTAAAATTTAAATGAAGTTTCTAGGTGAAACTATAAGGAAGTTATGGCGATTTGTTCGGCTGAAAAGTGAAAAAACGGCTTTTTGCCACTGAAACTACAGTGGATGACATCACCCCCACTCTAAGGGCCTCCCATTGAAATGAATGGAGGGATTTTGAAGGAGGTATAGAAAGGGAAGGATGAGTGCAAAAATTCCGAAAACGGAAGTGATGGGAGCCGGTACGCCCGGGTCCGACCGTCTAAAATCCCGTGTCCGTAGCTTGAAAAATGACCGAGTTAGAGCACTTTGAAAATTAATTCCATAGAAATGACTGGGGAAAAACGGAGCGATAAACGAGTGTAGCGGACGAACGAGTGCGGGTATCGGAAAGCTGTATACAAGCCCACATCGTCGCTATAGGACGCACGATTTCCAGGTGGAACGGAGTCGATAGCTCGAAAGCTGCGGGACTAGTTAGGCGGACAAGGAAACGCGGAATAATAAGAATAAAAATAATAATAATATGACTTAAGAAGAACAATATATTGCGCGCTGCTAAAGCAGCTGGCGCAACATAACTAGAGGTCTGCATTTCCAGGAGGAAACGCGAGATGTTGCGCCGCCTAAACCCCTGCCCCCCGATCCGCGTCTTTCCCGCTTAAAGCGAGGTCCTCGATACGGTAAACCCACGTGGGTCACTAGGCGACGCTTATGGTGAAGGAGTTTACTGCTAAGCTGTCGGTAGTGGGATGTTAAGAGAGCACTCTCCCACAGCAGTTTACATTGGACTCTATGGAGCTCTGTAGGCCGTGAATGGAAAACGGGGTCAAAGGTCATGAAGCGGGTGGGCTATCGGCCCATAGTTTCACGTGCTGGGACCGTGGACCCTCGGGTCTGCCCGTTTGAGTTCTGGTGTCTCTAGCTGGAAAACTGACCGTGTGACAGCAGTTTGAAAGTTTGACAAAAGTTTATGGACATTTTTCCATTCATTCCTAAGGGAGTAAAGATGAAAGTTCAAATGCTTACTGTGCGAAAACTATGTAACTTTTCCAAAAGCTGTATACAAGCCCGCATCCCACAGGGCAGCTCTACGAAACAAACTTTGAACGGAGTCGATATCTCGAAAACTGTGGGCGGAGTTAACCGGACAAGAAGGAACGATCCTCAGAATTAAGGGCAGCAAACGTAACACTAGAGGTCTGCATTTCCAGGAGGAAACGCGAGATGTTGCGCCGCCTAAACCCCCGCCCCCCGATCCGCGTGTTTCCCGCTTAAAGCGAGGTCCTCGGTACGGTAAACCCGCGTGGGTCACTAGGCGACGCTTATGGTGAAGGAGTTTACTGCTAAGCTGTCGGTAGTGGGATGTTAAGAGAGCACTCTCCCACAGCAGTTTACATTGGACTCTATGGAGCTGTGTAGGAAAACGGGGTCAAAGGTCATGAAGCGGGTGGGCTATCGGCCTATAGTTTCACGTGGTGGGACCGTGGACCCTCGGGTCTGCCCGTTTGAGTTCTGGTGTCTCTAGCTCCAAAACTGACCGTGTGACAGCAGTTTGAAAGTTTGACAAAAGTTTATGGACATTTTTCCATTCATTCCTATGGGAGTAAAGATGAAACTTCAAAGGCTTACTGTGCAAAAACTATGCAACTTTTCCAAAAGCTGTATACAAGCCCGCATCCCACAGGGCAGCTCTACGAAACAAACTTTGAACGGAGTCGATATCTCGAAAACTGTGGGCGGAGTTAACCGGACAAGAATGAACGATCCTCAGAATGAAGGGCAGCAAACGTAACACTAGAGGTCTGCATTTCCAGAAGGAAACGCGAGATGTTGCGCCGCCTAAACCCCTGCCCCCCGATCCGCGTCTTTACCGCTTAAAGCGAGGCCCTGGATACGGTAAACCCGCGTGGGTCACTAGGCGACGTTTATGGTGAAGGAGTTTACTGCTAAGCTGTTGGTAGGTGGATGTTAAGAGAGCACTCTCCCACAGCAGTTTACATTGGACTCTATGGAGCTCAGTAGGGTGTGAATAGAAAACGATACATTCAGAATTCCACCTTTAAAAACAATTCCACCTTAAGAAACCCAGAATTGTATTGAAATGTCCACATCACAGGCCAAAAGAGTCTTAAAAGCAAAAAAAGATGGCCAAAACATTTTAAATACCACCTTAATAAAAATTCCACCTTAAGAAACCCACAGTTGTATTGACACGTCCACCTTTAAAAATGACCACTTGAAATAAAGCTTAAAATGTCGAAAAGACAGGCAGTATATTGTGAATGAGGTATTCTTAAAAAATTCCACCTTAAGAAACCCTGGATAATTAAGACGTCCCCCTTAAAAATGACCTTTAAAGTGTTACAGACTGCCTGTGTATTTCTGTGGCCCTCACAGCTCTTCCCCTCAGTCTCTGCTTCTGCCCCTCCCCCTCCCCCCTCTGTCTCTCTCACACGCACGCTCACAGAATACAACTGACAGACTCATGATTCAATGAATTTCGACCGGGGAGCACCCTCCAAAAAATCACCCGTAGCTCGAAAACTTTTCCCAACCAAAATTGAACGAAGCATACCGTAGCGACAAGGAGAGTCTTGTGGTCGAGATGGTGTAAAAATTTTTTCAGTTTGAGCGAGAATTGATGGTGTAAAGATGAGTTAAAAAAGGGCAAATTTGAGAAAATTTGGCTTTCTGAAAATACATTGAACTCTATGGGAGCCGAAACGTCCTACTGCCAAACAAATCTTCATAACTCCAGAACCGTATCTTCAAATGATTTAAAATCTACATATTTTAGAAAGGGGAAGTTTCTCTACCATTTGAAAGTAAAATGAATTCTGTAGGTGAAAGTATAAGGAAGTTATGGCAAAATGTTCGGCTAAAAGTTGAATATCGAAAAAGGACAGGCATATTCATTTCAATGTATTCCTATGGGAGCGTACCCACCCTCCGAACAAATGCTTATAGCTCAGAAAAGATATCCCAAATGGCTAAACTGCATATACCGTTGCGACAAGGAGAGTCCAAGGAAGAAGCTGGTATAAACAATTAGCAGTTTGAGCGAGAATTGACCATGTTATGACGAGTTAAAAACAGGAGAAAAATTTAGAAACCGCACTCTGAGCCGCTCCAAAAATACATTGAACTCTATGGGAGCCAAAACCCTCCCTAGTGCCGAACAAAAATTCATAACTCAAAAACCGTATTATCGATTACGTTCAAATTTACAGATGCTAGAAAGGACAAGTTTCTCTATCATTTAAAATTTAAATGAAGTTTTTAGGTGAAAGTATGAGAACGTTATGGTGAATTGTTCGGGTGAAAAGTGAAAAAACGGTTTTGGCCAGTGAATCCAGAGTGTCTATGATGTCACCCACTCTAAATGTCTTCCATACAAGTGAATGGAGGGATATTCAAGGAGGAATAGAAAGAGAGGGATGAGTGCGAGAGGTCCGAAAACGGAAGTGACGGGTCACGGTGCGCCCGGGTCTGACCGTCTGAAATCTCGTGTCCGTAGCTTGAAAATTGACCGAGTTAGAGCAGTTCGAAAATTAATTCCATAGAAATGACTGGCGAAAAACAGAGCGAAAAACGAGTGTAGCGGACGAACGAGTGCGGGTATCGGAAAGCTGTATACAAGCCCACATCGTCGCTATAGGACGCACGAATTCCAGGTGGAACGGAGTCGATAGCTCGAAAGCTGCGGGACTAGTTAGGCGGACAAGGAAACGCGGAATAATAAAAATAATAATAAAAATAATAATAATAATAATATGACTTAAGAAGAACAATATATTGCGCGCTGCTGCTTAAAGCAGCAGGCGCAACATAACTAGAGGTCTGCATTTCCAGGAGGAAACGCGAGATGTTGCGCCGCCTAAATCCCTGCCCCCCGATCCGCGTCTTTCCCGCTTAAAGCGAGGTCCTCGATACGGTAAACCCGCGTGGGTCACTAGGCGACGCTTATGGTGAAGGAGTTTACTGCTAAGCTGTTGGTAGTGGGATGTTAAGAGAGCACTGTCCCACAGCAGTTTACATTGGACTCTATGGAGCTGTGTAGGCCGTGAATGGAAAACGGGGTCAAAGGTCATGAAGCGGGTGGGCTATCGGCCTATAGTTTCACGTGGTGGGACCGTGGACTCTCGGGTCTGCCCGTTTGAGTTCTGGTGTCTCTAGCTCGAAAACTGACCGTGTGACAGCAGTTTGAAAGTTTGACAAAAGTTTATGGACATTTTTCCATTCATTCCTATGGGAGTAAAGATGAAACTTCAAATGCTTACTGTGCGAAAACTATGTAACTTTTCCAAAAGCTGTATACAAGCCCGCATCCCACAGGGCAGCTCTACGAATGAAACTTTGAACGGAGTCGATATCTCGAAAACTGTGGGCGGAGTTAACCGGACAAGAACGAACGATCCTCAGAATGAAGGGCAGCAAACGTAACACTAGAGGTCTGCATTTCCAGGAGGAAACGCG